>NW_027514033.1:0-48063 GCF_048772815.1 Callospermophilus lateralis
CAAACACGGATTGTGCTAGCTTCTTGAAACTTGACACAATACAGTAGTTCTACGTTCTATCTCTAAGGTTTGTTTCCTCTTGATGTAGACTTAAGCAGATACTGGTGAATGACAGATTCAATGAAAGGCGTTGTTAGGCTGCCAAAACACTAGAGTCTCCTGAAATCTCAACATAAATTTTTGCTTCCGACCTTCATGATACTTTCATGTAATGAGCAGTACACCAATCAAACTTGGATGCCCACGTTTCGTTCTCCTAGGTTGAAGCATTCGTTTGCAGTAACAGTTTGAATTTTTAGGTTTCACTCTGTTTTCTACTATATTGACAGATGCGTTCGAACTCTAAATCAAACACGGTTTGTGCTAGCTTCTTAAAACTTGACACAATACATTAGTTTTACGTTCTATCTCTAAGGTTTGTTTCCTCTTGATGTAGCCTAAAGCAGGGACTGGCGAATAACACTCATATTGAAGGGGTTGCCAAACTTCCAAAACACTAGAGTCTCCTGAAATCTCAACATATATTTTTTCATCCAATCTTCATGATACTTTCAAGTAATGATCAGTACACCCATCCCACTTGGATGCTCAAGTTTCGTTCTTTTACGTTGAAGCATTTGTTTGCAGTAACAGTTTGAATTTTTAGGTTTCACTCTGTTTTCTCCTATATTGACAGATGCAGTTAGAACTCTAAATCAAACACGGTTTGTGCTAGCTTCTTGAAACTTGACACAATACAGTAGTTCTACGTTCTGTCTCTAAGGTTTGTTTCCTCTTGATGTAGCTTTAAGCAGATACTGGTGAATGAAACATTCAATGAAAGGCGTTGTTAGGCGGCCAAAACACTAGAGTCTCCTCAAATCTCAACATAAATTTTTGCTTCCGACCTTCATGATACTTTCAAGTAATGAGCAGTACACCAATCAAACTTGGATGCCCAAGTTTCATTCTCCTAGGTTGAAGCAGTCGTTTGCAGTAACAGTTTGAATTTTTAGGTTTCACTCTGTTTTCTACTATATTGACAGACGCAGTTCGAACTATATCAAACACAGTTTGTGCTAGCTTCTTGAAACTTGACACAATACATTAGTTCTACGTTCTATCTCTAAGGTTTGTTTCCTCTTGATGTAGCCTAAAGCAGGGACTGGCGAATAACACTCATATTGAAGGGGTTGCCAAACTTCCAAAACACTAGAGTCTCCTGAAATCTCAACATATATTTTTTCATCCAATCTTCATGATACTTTCAAGTAATGATCAGTACACCAATTCCACTTGGATGCTCAAGTTTCGTTCTTTTACGTTGAAGCATTCGTTTGCAGTAACAGTTTGAATTTTTAGGTTTCACTCTGTTTTCTCCTATATTGACAGATGCAGTTAGAACTCTAAATCAAACACGGTTTGTGCTGGCTTCTTGAAACTTGACACAATACAGTAGTTCTACGTTCTATCTCTAAGGTTTGTTTCCTCTTGATGTAGCTTTAAGCAGATACTGGTGAATGAAACATTCAATGAAAGGCGTTGTTAGGCGGCCAAAACACTAGAGTCTCCTGAAATCTCAACATAAATTTTTGCTTCCGAGCTTCATGATACTTTCAAGTAATGAGCAGTACACCAATCAAACTTGGATGCCCAAGTTTCGTTCTCCTAGGTTGAAGCATTCGTTTGCAGTAACAGTTTGAATTTTTAGGTTTCACTCTGTTTTCTCCTATATTGACAGATGCGTTCGAACTCTAAATCAAATACGGTTTGTGCTAGCTTCTGGAAACTTGACACAGTCCATTAGTTCTACGTTCTGTCTCTAACGTTTGTTTCCTCTTGATGAAGCCTAAAGCAGGGACTGGCGAATAACACTTATAATGAAAAAAGTTGCCAAACTTCCAAAATACTAGAGTCTCCTGAAATCACAATATATATTTTTTCATCCAATCTTCATGATACTTTGAAGTAATGGTCAGTACACCGATCCCACTTGGATGCTCAAGTTTCGTTCTTTTACGTTGAAGCATTCGTTTGCAGTAACAGTTTGAATTTTTAGGTTTCACTCTGTTTTCTCCTATACTGACAGATGCAGTTAGAACTCCAAATCAAACACGGTTTGTGCTAGCTTCTTGAAACTTGACACAATACATTAGTTCTACGGTCTATCTCTAAGGTTTGTTTCCTCTTGATGTAGCCTAAAGCAGGGACTGGCGAATAACACTCATATTGAAGGGGTTGCCAAACTTCCAAAACACTAGAGTCTCCAAAATCTTAACATATATTTTTTCATCCAATCTTCATGATACTTTCAAGTAATGATCAGTACACCAATCCCACTTGGATGCTCAAGTTTCATTCTTTTACGTTGAAGCATTCGTTTGCAGTAACAGTTTGAATTTTTAGGTTTCACTCTGTTTTCTCCTATATTGACAGATGCAGTTAGAACTCTAAATCAAACACGGTTTGTGCTAGCTTCTTGAAACTTTACACAATACAGTAGTTCTACGTTCTATCTCTAAGGTTTGTTTCCTCTTGATGTAGACTTAAGCAGATACTGGTGAATGACACATTCAATGAAAGGCGTTGTTAGGCTGCCAAAACACTAGAGTCTCCTGAAATCTCAACATAAATTTTTGCTTCCGACCTTCATGATACTTTCAAGTAATGAGCAGTACACCAATCAAACTTGGATGCCCACGTTTCGTTCTCCTAGGTTGAAGCATTCGTTTGCAGTAACAGTTTGAATTTTTAGGTTTCACTCTGTTTTCTACTATATTGACAGATGCGTTCGAACTCTAAATCAAACACGGTTTGTGCTAGCTTCTTGAAACTTGACACAATACATTAGTTCTACGATCTATCTCTAAGGTTTGTTTCCTCTTGATGTAGCCTAAAGCAGGGACTGGCGAATAACACTCATATTGAAGGGTTTGCCAAACTTCCAAAACACTAGAGTCTCCTGAAATCTCAACATATATTTTTTCATCCAATCTTCATGATACTTTCAAGTAATGATCAGTACACCAATCCCACTTGGATGCTCAAGTTTCGTTCTTTTACGTTGAAGCATTCGTTTGCAGTAACAGTTTGAATTTTTAGGTTTCACTCTGTTTTCTCCTATATTGACAGATGCAGTTAGAACTCTAAATCAAACACGGTTTGTGCTAGCTTCTTGAAACTTGACACAATACAGTAGTTCTACGTTCTGTCTCTAAGGTTTGTTTCCTCTTGATGTAGCTTTAAGCAGATACTGGTGAATGAAACATTCAATGAAAGGCGTTGTTAGGCGGCCAAAACACTAGAGTCTCCTCAAATCTCAACATAAATTTTTGCTTCCGACCTTCATGATACTTTCAAGTAATGAGCAGTACACCAATCAAACTTGGATGCCCAAGTTTCATTCTCCTAGGTTGAAGCAGTCGTTTGCAGTAACAGTTTGAATTTTTAGGTTTCACTCTGTTTTCTACTATATTGACAGACGCAGTTCGAACTATATCAAACACAGTTTGTGCTAGCTTCTTGAAACTTGACACAATAGATTAGTTCTACGTTCTATCTCTAAGGTTTGTTTCCTCTTGATGTAGCCTAAAGCAGGGACTGGCGAATAACACTCATATTGAAGGGGTTGCCAAACTTCCAAAACACTAGAGTCTCCTGAAATCTCAACATATATTTTTTCATCCAATCTTCATGATACTTTCAAGTAATGATCAGTACACCAATTCCACTTGGATGCTCAAGTTTCGTTCTTTTACGTTGAAGCATTCGTTTGCAGTAACAGTTTGAATTTTTAGGTTTCACTCTGTTTTCTCCTATATTGACAGATGCAGTTAGAACTCTAAATCAAACACGGTTTGTGCTGGCTTCTTGAAACTTGACACAATACAGTAGTTCTACGTTCTATCTCTAAGGTTTGTTTCCTCTTGATGTAGCTTTAAGCAGATACTGGTGAATGAAACATTCAATGAAAGGCGTTGTTAGGCGGCCAAAACACTAGAGTCTCCTGAAATCTCAACATAAATTTTTGCTTCCGAGCTTCATGATACTTTCAAGTAATGAGCAGTACACCAATCAAACTTGGATGCCCAAGTTTCGTTCTCCTAGGTTGAAGCATTCGTTTGCAGTAACAGTTTGAATTTTTAGGTTTCACTCTGTTTTCTCCTATATTGACAGATGCGTTCGAACTCTAAATCAAATACGGTTTGTGCTAGCTTCTGGAAACTTGACACAGTCCATTAGTTCTACGTTCTGTCTCTAAGGTTTGTTTCCTCTTGATGAAGCCTAAAGCAGGGACTGGCGAATAACACTTATAATGAAAAAAGTTGCCAAACTTCCAAAATACTAGAGTCTCCTGAAATCACAATATATATTTTTTCATCCAATCTTCATGATACTTTGAAGTAATGATCAGTACACCGATCCCACTTGGATGCTCAAGTTTCGTTCTTTTACGTTGAAGCATTCGTGTGCAGTAACAGTTTGAATTTTTAGGTTTCACTCTGTTTTCTCCTATATTGACAGATGCAGTTAGAACTCCAAATCAAACACGGTTTGTGCTAGCTTCTTGAAACTTGACACAATACATTAGTTCTACGTTCTATCTCTAAGGTTTGTTTCCTCTTGATGTAGCCTAAAGCAGGGACTGGCGAATAACACTCATATTGAAGGGGTTGCCAAACTTCCAAAACACTAGAGTCTCCAAAATCTCAACATATATTTTTTCATCCAATCTTCATGATACTTTCAAGTAATGATCAGTACACCAATCCCACTTGGATGCTCAAGTTTCATTCTTTTACGTTGAAGCATTCGTTTGCAGTAACAGTTTGAATTTTTAGGTTTCACTCTGTTTTCTCCTATATTGACAGATGCAGTTAGAACTCTAAATCAAACACGGTTTGTGCTAGCTTCTTGAAACTTGACACAATACATCAGTTCTACGTTCTGTCTCTAAGGTTTGTTTCCTCTTGATGAAGCCTAAAGCAGGGACTGGCGAATAACACTTATAATGAAAAAAGTTGCGAAACTTCCAAAACACTAGAGTCTCCTGATGTCTCAACATAAATTTTTGCTTCCGACCTTCATGATACTTTCAAGTAATGAGCAGTACACCAATCAAACTTGGATGCCCAAGTTTCGTTCTCCTAGGTTGAAGCATTCGTTTGCAGTAACAGTTTGAATTTTTAGGTTTCACTCTGTTTTCTACTATATTGACAGATGCGTTCGAACTCTAAATCAAATACGGTTTGTGATAGCTTCTTGAACTTGACACAATACATCAGTTCTACGTTCTGTCTCTAAGGTTTGTTTCCTCTTGATGAAGCCTAAAGCAGGGACTGGCGAATAACACTTATAATGAAAAAAGTTGCGAAACTTCCAAAACACTATAGTCTCCTGTAATCTCAATATATATTTTTTCATCCAATCTTCATGATACTTTCAAGTATTGATCAGTACACCAATCCCACTTGGATGCTCAAGTTTCGTTCTTTTACGTTGAAGCATTCGTTTGCAGTAACAGTTTGAATTTTTAGGTTTCACTCTGTTTTCTCCTATATTGACAGATGCAGTTAGAACTCCAAATCAAACACGGTTTGTGCTAGCTTCTTGAAACTTGACACAATACAGTAGTTCTACGTTCTATCTCTAAGGTTTGTTTCCTCTTGATGTAGACTTAAGCAGATACTGGTGAATGACACATTCAATGAAAGGCGTTGTTAGGCTGCCAAAACACTAGAGTCTCCTGAAATCTCAACATAAATTTTTGCTTCCGACCTTCATGATACTTTCAAGTAATGAGCAGTACACCAATCAAACTTGGATGCCCACGTTTCGTTCTCCTAGGTTGAAGCATTCGTTTGCAGTAACAGATTGAATTTTTAGGTTTTACTCTGTTTTCTACTATATTGACAGAGGCGTTCGAACTCTAAATCAAATACGGTTTGTGCTAGCTTCTTGAAACTTGACACAATACATTAGTTCTACGATCTATCTCTAAGGTTTGTTTCCTCTTGATGTAGCCTAAAGCAGAGACTGGCGAATAACACTCATATTGAAGGGGTTGCCAAACTTCCAAAACACTAGAGTCTCCTGAAATCTCAACATATATTTTTTCATCCAATTTCATGATACTTTCAAGTAATGATCAGTACACCAATCCCACTTGGATTCTCAAGTTTCGTTCTTTTACGTTGAAGGATTCGTTTGCAGTAACAGTTTGAATTTTTAGGTTTCACTCTGTTTTCTCCTATATTGACAGATGCAGTTAGAACTCTAAATCAAACACGGTTAGTGCTAGCTTCTTGAAACTTGACACAATACAGTAGTTCTACGTTCTATCTCTAAGGTTTGTTTCCTCTTGATGTAGCTTTAAGCAGATACTGGTGAATGAAACATTCAATGAAAGCGTTGTTAGGCGGCCAAAACACTAGAGTCTCCTGAAATCTCAACATAAATTTTTGCTTCCGAGCTTCATGATACTTCCAAGTAATGAGCAGTACACCAATCAAACTTGGATGCCCAAGTTTCGTTCTCCTAGGTTGAAGCATTCGTTTGCAGTAACAGTTTGAATTTTTAGGTTTCACTCTTTTTTCTACTATATTGACAGATGCGTTCGAACTCTAAATCAAATACGGTTTTTGCTTGCTTCTTGAAACTTGACACAATACATTAGTTCTACGTTCTGTCTCTAAGGTTTGTTTCCTCTTGATGAAGCCTAAAGCAGGGACTGGCGAATAACACTTATAATGAAAAACGTTGCCAAACTTCCAAAACAGTAGAGTCTCCTGAAATCTCAATATATATTTTTTCATCCAATCTTCATGATATTTTCAAGTAATGATCAGTACACCAATCCCACGTGGATGCTCAAGTTTCGTTCTTTTACGTTGAAGCATTCGTTTGCAGTAACAGTTTGAATTTTTAGGTTTCACTCTGTTTTCTCCTATATTGACAGATGCAGTTAGAACTCCAAATCAAACACGGTTTGTGCTAGCTTCTTGAAACTTGACACAATACAGTAGTTCTACGTTCTATCTCTAAGGTTTGTTTCCTCTTGATGTAGACTTAAGCAGATACTGGTGAATGACACATTCAATGAAAGGCGTTGTTAGGCTGCCAAAACACTAGAGTCTCCTGAAATCTCAACATAATTTTTGCTTCCAACCTTCATGATATTTTCAAGTAATGAGCAGTACACCAATCAAACTTGGATGCCCACGTTTCGTTCTCCTAGGTTGAAGCATTCGTTTGCAGTAACAGTTTGAATTTTTAGGTTTCACTCTGTTTTCTCCTATATTGACAGATGCGTTCGAACTCTAAATCAAACACGGTTTGTGCTAGCTTCTTGAAACTTGACACAATACATTAGTTCTACGATCTATCTCTAAGGTTTGTTTCCTCTTGATGTAGCCTAAAGCAGAGACTGGCGAATAACACTCATATTGAAGGGGTTGCCAAACTTCCAAAACACTAGAGTCTCCTGAAATCTCAACATATATTTTATCATCCAATTTCATGATACTTTCAAGTAATGATCAGTACACCAATCCCACTTGGATGCTCAAGTTTCGTTCTTTTACCTTGAAGCATTCGTTTGCAGTAACAGTTTGAATTTTTAGGTTTCACTCTGTTTTCTCCTATATTGACAGATGCAGTTAGAACTCCAAATCAAACACGGTTTGTGCTAGCTTCTTGAAACTTGATACAATACAGTAGTTCTACGTTCTATCTCTAAGGTTTGTTTCCTCTTGATGTAGCTTTAAGCAGATACTGGTGAATGAAACATTCAATGAAAGGCGTTGTTAGGCGGCCAAAACACTAGAGTCTCCTGAAATCTCAACATAAATTTTTGCTTCCGAGCTTCATGATACTTTCAAGTAATGCGCAGTACACCAATCAAACTTGGATGCCCAAGTTTCGTTCTCCTAGGTTGCAGCATTCGTTTGCAGTAACAGTTTGAATTTTTAGGTTTCACTCTGTTTTCTACTATATTGACAGATGCGTTCGAACTCTTAATCAAATACGGTGTGTGCTAGCTTCTTGAAACTTGACACAATACATTAGTTCTACGTTCTGTCTCTAAGGTTTGTTTCCTCTTGATGTAGCCTAAAGCAGGGACTGGCGAATAACACTCATATTGAAGGGGTTGCCAAGCTTCCAAAACACTAGAGTCTCCTGAAATCTCAACATATATTTTTTCATCCAATCTTCATGATACTTTCAAGTAATGATCAGTACACCAATCCCACTTGGATGCTCAAGTTTCGTTCTTTTACGTTGAAGCATTCGTTTGCAGTAACAGTTTGAATTTTTAGGTTTCACTCTGTTTTCTCCTATATTGACAGATGCAGTTAGAACTCTAAATCAAACACGGTTTGTGCTAGCTTCTTGAAACTTGACACAATACAGTAGTTCTACGTTCTATCTCTAAGGTTTGATTCCTCTTGATGTAGCCTTAACCAGATACTGGTGAATGACACAGTCAATGAAAGGCGTTGTTAGGCAGCCAAAACACTAGAGTCTCCTGAAATCTCAACATAAATTTTTGCTTCCGACCTTCATGATACTTTCAAGTAATGAGCAGTACAGCAATCAAACTTGGATGCCCAAGTTTCGTTCTCCTAGGTTGAAGCATTTGTTTGCAGTAACAGTTTGAATATTTAGGTTTAACTCTGTTTTCTACTCTATTGACAGATGCGTTCGAACTCTAAATCAAATACGGTTTGTGCTAGCTTCTTGTAACTTGACACAATACGTTAGTTCTACGTTCTGTCTCTAAGGTTTGTTTCCTCTTGATGAAGCCTAAAGCAGGGACTGGCGAATAACACTTATAATGAAAAAAGTTGCCAAACTTCCAAAACACTAGAGTCTCCTGAAATCTCAACATATATTTTTTCATCCAAATTCATGATACTTTCAAGTAATGATCAGTACACCAATCCCACTTGGATGCTCAAGTTTCGTTCTTTTACGTTGAAGCATTCGTTTGCAGTAACAGTTTGAATTTTTAGGTTTCACTCTGTTTTCTCCTATATTGACAGATGCAGTTAGAACTCTAAATCAAACACGGTTAGTGCTAGCTTCTTGAAACTTGACACAATACAGTAGTTCTACGTTCTATCTCTAAGGTTTGTTTCCTCTTGATGTAGCTTTAAGCAGATACTGGTGAATGAAACATTCAATGAAAGCGTTGTTAGGCGGCCAAAACACTAGAGTCTCCTGAAATCTCAACATAAATTTTTGCTTCCGAGCTTCATGATACTTTCAAGTAATGAGCAGTACACCAATCAAACGTGGATGCCCAAGTTTCGTTCTCCTAGGTTGAAGCATTCGTTTGCAGTAACAGTTTGAATTTTTAGGTTTCACTCTTTTTTCTACTATATTGACAGATGCGTTCGAACTCTAAATCAAATACGGTTTGTGCTAGCTTCTTGAAACTTGACACAATACATTAGTTCTACGTTCTGTCTCTAAGGTTTGTTTCCTCTTGATGAAGCCTAAAGCAGGGACTGCCGAATAACACTTATAATGAAAAAAGTTGCCAAACTTCCAAAACACTAGAGTCTCCTGAAATCTCAATATATATTTTTTCATCCAATCTTCATGATACTTTCAAGTAATGATCAGTACACCAATCCCACTTGGATGCTCAAGTTTCGTTCTTTTACGTTGAAGCATTCGTTTGCAGTAACAGTTTGAATTTTTAGGTTTCACTCTGTTTTCTCCTATATTGACAGATGCAGTTAGAACTCCAAATCAAACACGGTTTGTGCTAGCTTCTTGAAACTTGACACAATACAGTAGTTCTACGTTCTATCTCTAAGGTTTGTTTCCTCTTGATGTAGACTTAAGCAGATACTGGTGAATGACACATTCAATGAAAGGCGTTGTTAGGCTGCCAAAACACTAGAGTCTCCTGAAATCTCAACATAAATTTTTGCTTCCGACCTTCATGATATTTTCAAGTAATGAGCAGTACACAAATCAAACTTGGATGCCCACGTTTCGTTCTCCTAGGTTGAAGCATTCGTTTGCAGTAACAGTTTGAATTTTTAGGTTTCACTCTGTTTTCTACTATATTGACAGATGCGTTCGAACTCTAAATCAAACACGGTTTGTGCTAGCTTCTTGAATCTTGACACAATACATTAGTTCTACGATCTATCTCTAAGGTTTGTTTCCTCTTGATGTAGCCTAAAGCAGAGACTGGCGAATAACACTCATATTGAAGGGGTTGCCAAACTTCCAAAACACTAGAGTCTCCTGAAATCTCAACATATATTTTTTCATCCAATTTCATGATACTTTCAAGTAATGATCAGTACACCAATCCCACTTGGATGCTCAAGTTTCGTTCTTTTACGTTGAAGCATTCGTTTGCAGTAACAGTTTGAATTTTTAGGTTTCACTCTGTTTTCTCCTATATTGACAGATGCAGTTAGAACTCCATATCAAACACGGTTTGTGCTAGCTTCTTGAAACTTGATACAATACAGTAGTTCTACGTTCTATCTCTAAGGTTTGTTTCCTCTTGATGTAGCTTTAAGCAGATACTGGTGAATGAAACATTCAATGAAAGGCGTTGTTAGGCGGCCAAAACACTAGAGTCTCCTGAAATCTCAACATAAATTTTTGATTCCGAGCTTCATGATACTTTCAAGTAATGAGCAGTACACCAATCAAACTTGGATGCCCAAGTTTCATTCTCCTAGGTTGAAGCATTCGTTTGCAGTAACAGTTTGAATTTTTAGGTTTCACTCTGTTTTCTACTATATTCACAGATGCGTTCGAACTCTGAATCAAATACGGTTTGTGCTAGCTTCTTGAAACTTGACACAATACATTAGTTCTACGTTCTGTCTCTAAGGTTTGTTTCCTCTTGATGAAGCCTAAAGCAGGGACTGGCGAATAACACTTATAATGAAAAAAGTTGCCAAACTTCCAAAACACTAGAGTCTCCTGATCTCAATATATATTTTTTCATCCAATCTTCATGATACTTTCAAGTAATGATCAGTACACCAATCCCACTTGGATGCTCAAGTTTCGTTCTTTTACGTTGAAGCATTCGTTTGCAGTAACAGTTTGAATTTTTAGGTTTCACTCTGTTTTCTCCTATATTGACAGATGCAGTTAGAACTCCAAATCAAACACGGTTTGTGCTAGCTTCTTGAAACTTGACACAATACATTAGTTCTACGTTCTATCTCTAAGGTTTGTTTCCTCTTGATGTAGCCTAAAGCAGGGACTGGCGAATAACACTCATATTGAAGGGATTGCCAAACTTCCAAAACACTAGAGTCTCCAAAATCTCAAGATATATTTTTTCATCCAATCTTCATGATACTTTCAAGTAATGATCAGTACACCAATCCCACTTGGATGCTCAAGTTTCATTCTTTTACGTTGAAACATTCGTTTGCAGTAACAGTTTGAATTTTTAGGTTTCACTCTGTTTTCTCCTATATTGACAGATGCAGTTAGAACTCTAAATCAAACACGATTTGTGCTAGCTTCTTGAAACTTGACACAATACAGTGGTTCTACGTTCTATTTCTAAGGTTTGATTCCTCTTGATGTAGCCTTAACCAGATACTGGTGAATGACACAGTCAATGAAAGGCGTTGTTAGGCAGCCAAATACTAGAGTCTTCTGAAATCTCAACATAAATTTTTGCTTCCGACCTTCATGATACTTTCAAGTAATGAGCAGTACACCAATCAAACTTGGATGCCCAAGTTTCGTTCTCCTAAGTTGAAGCATTCGTTTGCAGTAACAGTTTTGAATTTTTAGGTTTCACTCTTTTTTCTCCTATATTGACAGATGCAGTTCGAACTATAACAAACACGGTTTGTGCTAGCTTCTTGAAACTTGACACAATACATTAGTTCTATGTTCTATCTCTAAGGTTTGTTTCCTCTTGATGTAGCCTAAAGCAGGGACTGGCGAATAACACTTATACTGAAAGGAGTTGCCAAACTTCGAAAACACTAGAGTCTCCTGAAATCTCAACATATATTTTTTCATCCAATCTTCATGATACTTTCAAGTAATGATCAGTACACCAATTCCACTTGGATGCTCAAGTTTCGTTCTTTTACGTTGAAGCATTCGTTTGCAGTAACAGTTTGAATTTTTAGGTTTCACTCTGTTTTCTCCTATTGACAGATGCAGTTAGAACTCTAAATCAAACACGGTTTGTGCTAGCTTCTTGAAACTTGACACAATACAGTAGTTCTACGTTCTATCTCTAAGGTTTGTTTCCTCTTGATGTAGCTTTAAGCAGATACTGTGAATGAAACATTCAATGAAAGGCGTTGTTAGGCGGCCAAAACACTAGAGTCTCCTGAAATCTCAACATAAATTTTTGCTTCTGAGCTTCATGATACTTTCAGGTAATGAGCAGTACACCAATCAAACTTGGATGCCCAAGTTTCGTTCTCCTAGGTTGAAGCATTCGTTTGCAGTAACAGTTTGAATTTTTAGGTTTCACTCTGTTTTCTAATATATTGACAGATGCGTTCGAACTCTAAATCAAATACGGTTTGTGCCAGCTTCTTGAAACTTGACACAATACATTAGTTCTACGTTCTGTCTCTAAGGTTTGTTTCCTCTTGATGTAGCCTAAAGCAGGGACTGGCGAATAACGCTCATATTGACGGGGTTGCCAAACTTCCAAAACACTAGAGTCTCCTGAATCTCAACATATATTTTTTCATCCAATCTTCATGATACTTTCAAGTAATGATCAGTACACCAATCCCACTTGGATGCTCAAGTTTCGTTCTTTTACGTTGAAGCATTCGTTTGCAGTAACAGTTTGAATTTTTAGGTTTCACTCTGTTTTCTCCTATATTGACAGATGCAGTTAGAACTCTAAATCAAACACGGTTTGTGCTAGATTCTTGAAACTTGACACAATACCGTAGTTCTACGTTCTATCTCTAAGGTTTGTTTCCTCTTGATGTAGCTTTAAGCAGATACTGGTGAATGAAACATTCAATGAAAGTCGTTGTTAGGCGGCCAAAACACTAGAGTCTCCTGAAATCTCAACATAAATTTTTGCTTCCGAGCTTCATGATACTTTCAAGTAATGAGCAGTACACCAATCAACTTGGATGCCCAAGTTTCGTTCTCCTAGGTTGAAGCATTTCGTTTGCAGTAACAGTTTGAATTTTTAGGTTTCACTCTGTTTTCTACTATATTGACAGATGCGTTCGAACTCTAAATCAAATACGGTTTGTGCTAGCTTCTTGAAACTTGACACAATACATTAGTTCTACGTTCTGTCTCTAAGGTTTGTTTCCTCTAGATGTAGCCTAAAGCAGGGACTGGCTTATAACACTCATATTGAAGGGGTTGCCAAACTTCCAAAACACTAGAGTCTCCTGAAATCTCAACATATATTTTTCATCCAATCTTCATGATACTTTCAAGTAATGATCAGTACACCAATCCCACTTGGATGCTCAAGTTTCGTTCCTTTACGTTGAAGCATTAGTTTGCAGTAACAGTTGGAAATTTTAGGTTTCACTCTGTTTTCTCCTATATTGACAGATGCACTTAGAACTCTAAATCAAACACGGTTTGTGCTAGCTTCTTGAAATTGACACAATACAGTAGTTCTACGTTCTATCTTTAAGGTTTGTTTCCTCTTGATGTAGCCTTAAGCAGATACTGGTGAATGACACATACAATGAAAGCGTTGTGAGAGGGCCAAAACACTAGAGTCTCCTGAAATCTCAACATAAATTTTTGCTTCCGACCTTCATGATACTTTCAAGTAATGAGCAGTACACCAATCAAACTTGGATGCCCAAGTTTCGTTCTCCTAGGTTGAAGCATTCGTTTGCAGTAACAGTTTGAATTTTTAGGTTTCACTCTGTTTTCTACTATATTGACAGATGCGTTCGAACTCTAAATCAAATACGGTTTGTGCTAGCTTCTTGAAACTTGACACAATACATTAGTTCTACGTTCTGTCTCTAAGGTTTGTTTCCTCTTGATGTAGCCTAAAGCAGGGACTGGCGAATAACACTCATATTGAAGGGGTTGCCAAACTTCCAAAACACTAGAGTCTCCTGAAATCTCAATATATATTTTTTCATCCAATCTTCATGATACTTTCAAGTAATGATCAGTACACCAATCCCACTTGGATGCTCAAGTTTCGTTCTTTTACGTTGAAGCATTCGTTTGCAGTAACAGTTTGAATTTTTAGGTTTCACTCTGTTTTCTCCTATATTGACAGATGCAGTTAGAACTCTAAATCAAACACGGTTTGTGCTAGCTTCTTGAAACTTGACACAAAACAGTAGTTCTACGTTCTATCTCTAAGGTTTGTTTCCTCTTGATGTAGCTTTAAGCAGATACTGGTGAATGAAACATTCAATGAAAGGCGTTGTTAGGCGGCCAAAACACTAGAGTCTCCTGAAATCTCAACATAAATTTTTGCTTCCGAGCTTCATGATACTTTCAAGTAATGAGCAGTACACCAATCAAACTTGGATGCCCAAGTTTCGTTCTCCTAGGTTGAAGCATTCGTTTGCAGTAACAGTTTGAATTTTTAGGTTTCACTCTGTTTTCTACTATATTGACAGATGCGTTCGTACTCTAAATCAAATACGGTTTGTGCTAGCTTCTTGAAACTAGACACAATACATTAGTTCTACGTTCTGTCTCTAAGGTTTGTTTCCTCTTGATGAAGCCTAAAGCAGGGACTGGCGAATAACACTTATAATGAATAAAGTTGCCAAACTTCCAAATCACTAGAGTCTCCTGAAATCTCAATATATATTTTTTCATCCAATCTTCATGATACTTTCAAGTAATGATCAGTACACCAATCCCACTTGGATGCTCAAGTTTCGTTCTTTTACGTTGAAGCATTCGTTTGCAGTAACAGTTTGAATTTTTAGGTTTCACTCTGTTTTCTCCTATATTGACAGATGCAGTTAGAACTCTAAATCAAACACGGTTTGTGCTAGCTTCTTGAAACTTGACACAATACAGTAGTTCTACGTTCTATCTCTAAGGTTTGATTCCTCTTGATGTAGCCTTAACCAGATACTGGTGAATGACACAGTCAATGAAAGGCATTGTTAGGCTGCCAAAACACTAGAGTCTCCTGAAATCTCAACATAAATTTTTGCTTCCGACCTTCATGATACTTTCAAGTAATGAGCAGTACACCAATCAAACTTGGATGCCCAAGTTTCGTTCTCCTAGGTTGAAGCATTCGTTTGCAGTAACAGTTTGAAATTTTAGGTTTCACTCTGTTTTCTCCTATATTGACAGATGCATTTCGAACTCTAAATCAAATACGGTTTGTGCTAGCTTCTTGAAACTTGACACAATACATTAGTTCTACGTTCTGTCTCTAAGGTTTTTTTCCTCTTGATGTAGCCTAAAGCAGGGACTGGCGAATAACACTCATATTGAAGGGGTTGCCAAACTTCCAAAACACTAGAGTCTCCTGAAATCTCAACATATATTTTTTCATCCAATCTTCATGATACTTTCAAGTAATGATCAGTACACCAATCCCACTTGGATGCTCAAGTTTCGTTCTTTTACGTTGAAGCATTCGTTTGCAGTAACAGTTTGAATTTTTAGGTTTCACTCTGTTTTCTCCTATATTGACAGATGCAGTTAGAACTCTAAATCAAACACGGTTTGTGCTAGCTTCTTGAAACTTGACACAATACAGTAGTTCTACGTTCTATCTCTAAGGTTTGTTTCCTCTTGATGTAGCTTTAAGCAGATACTGGTGAATGAAACATTCAATGAAAGCGTTGTTAGGCGGCCAAAACACTAGAGTCTCCTGAAATCTCAAAATAAATTTTTGCTTCCGAGCTTCATGATACTTTCAAGTAATGAGCAGTACACCAATCAAACTTGGATGCCCAAGTTTCGTTCTCCTAGGTTGAAGCATTCGTTTGCAGTAACAGTTTGAATTTTTAGGTTTCACTCTTTTTTCTACTATATTGACAGATGCGTTCGAACTCTAAATCAAATACGGTTTGTGCTAGCTTCTTGAAACTTGACACAATACATTAGTTCTACGTTCTGTCTCTAAGGTTTGTTTCCTCTTGATGAAGCCTAAAGCAGGGACTGCCGAATAACACTTATAATGAAAAAAGTTGCCAAACTTCCAAAACACTAGAGTCTCCTGAAATCTCAATATATATTTTTTCATCCAATCTTCATGATACTTTCAAGTAATGATCAGTACACCAATCCCACTTGGATGCTCAAGTTTCGTTCTTTTACGTTGAAGCATTCGTTTGCAGTAACAGTTTGAATTTTTAGGTTTCACTCTGTTTTCTCCTATATTGACAGATGCAGTTAGAACTCCAAATCAAACACGGTTTGTGCTAGCTTCTTGAAACTTGACACAATACAGTAGTTCTACGTTCTATCTCTAAGGTTTGTTTCCTCTTGATGTAGACTTAAGCAGATACTGGTGAATGACACATTCAATGAAAGGCGTTGTTAGGCTGCCAAAACACTAGAGTCTCCTGAAATCTCAACATAAATTTTTGCTTCCGACATTCATGATATTTTCAAGTAATGAGCAGTACACAAATCAAACTTGGATGCCCACGTTTCGTTCTCCTAGGTTGAAGCATTCGTTTGCAGTAACAGTTTGAATTTTTAGGTTTCACTCTGTTTTCTACTATATTGACAGATGCGTTCGAACTCTAAATCAAACACGGTTTGTGCTAGCTTCTTGAATCTTGACACAATACATTAGTTCTACGATCTATCTCTAAGGTTTGTTTCCTCTTGATGTAGCCTAAAGCAGAGACTGGCGAATAACACTCATATTGAAGGGGTTGCCAAACTTCCAAAACACTAGAGTCTCCTGAAATCTCAACATATATTTTTTCATCCAATTTCATGATACTTTCAAGTAATGATCAGTACACCAATCCCACTTGGATGCTCAAGTTTCGTTCTTTTACGTTGAAGCATTCGTTTGCAGTAACAGTTTGAATTTTTAGGTTTCACTCTGTTTTCTCCTATATTGACAGATGCAGTTAGAACTCCATATCAAACACGGTTTGTGCTAGCTTCTTGAAACTTGACACAATACATTAGTTCTACGTTCTGTCTCTAAGGTTTGTTTCCTCTTGATGAAGCCTAAAGCAGGGACTGGCGAATAACACTTATAATGAAAAAAGTTGCCAAACTTCCAAAACACTAGAGTCTCCTGATCTCAATATATATTTTTTCATCCAATCTTCATGATACTTTCAAGTAATGATCAGTACACCAATCCCACTTGGATGCTCAAGTTTCGTTCTTTTACGTTGAAGCATTCGTTTGCAGTAACAGTTTGAATTTTTAGGTTTCACTCTGTTTTCTCCTATATTGACAGATGCAGTTAGAACTCCAAATCAAACACGGTTTGTGCTAGCTTCTTGAAACTTGACACAATACATTAGTTCTACGTTCTATCTCTAAGGTTTGTTTCCTCTTGATGTAGCCTAAAGCAGGGACTGGCGAATAACACTCATATTGAAGGGATTGCCAAACTTCCAAAACACTAGAGTCTCCAAAATCTCAAGATATATTTTTTCATCCAATCTTCATGATACTTTCAAGTAATGATCAGTACACCAATCCCACTTGGATGCTCAAGTTTCCTTCTTTTACGTTGAAACATTCGTTTGCAGTAACAGTTTGAATTTTTAGGTTTCACTCTGTTTTCTCCTATATTGACAGATGCAGTTAGAACTCTAAATCAAACACGATTTGTGCTAGCTTCTTGAAACTTGACACAATACAGTGGTTCTACGTTCTATTTCTAAGGTTTGATTCCTCTTGATGTAGCCTTAACCAGATACTGGTGAATGACACAGTCAATGAAAGGCGTTGTTAGGCAGCCAAATACTAGAGTCTTCTGAAATCTCAACATAAATTTTTGCTTCCGACCTTCATGATACTTTCAAGTAATGAGCAGTACACCAATCAAACTTGGATGCCCAAGTTTCGTTCTCCTAAGTTGAAGCATTCGTTTGCAGTAACAGTTTGAATTTTTAGGTTTCACTCTTTTTTCTCCTATATTGACAGATGCAGTTCGAACTATAACAAACACGGTTTGTGCTAGCTTCTTGAAACTTGACACAATACATTAGTTCTATGTTCTATCTCTAAGGTTTGTTTCCTCTTGATGTAGCCTAAAGCAGGGACTGGCGAATAACACTTATACTGAAAGGAGTTGCCAACCTTCGAAAACACTAGAGTCTCCTGAAATCTCAACATATATTTTTTCATCCAATCTTCATGATACTTTCAAGTAATGATCAGTACACCAATTCCACTTGGATGCTCAAGTTTCGTTCTTTTACGTTGAAGCATTCGTTTGCAGTAACAGTTTGAATTTTTAGGTTTCACTCTGTTTTCTCCTATATTGACAGATGCAGTTAGAACTCTAAATCAAACACGGTTTGTGCTAGCTTCTTGAAACTTGACACAATACAGTAGTTCTACGTTCTATCTCTAAGGTTTGTTTCCTCTTGATGTAGCTTTAAGCAGATACTGGTGAATGAAACATTCAATGAAAGGCGTTGTTAGGCGGCCAAAACACTAGAGTCTCCTGAAATCTCAACATAAATTTTTGCTTCTGAGCTTCATGATACTTTCAGGTAATGAGCAGTACACCAATCAAACTTGGATGCCCAAGTTTCGTTCTCCTAGGTTGAAGCATTCGTTTGCAGTAACAGTTTGAATTTTTAGGTTTCACTCTGTTTTCTAATATATTGACAGATGCGTTCGAACTCTAAATCAAATACGGTTTGTGCCAGCTTCTTGAAACTTGACACAATACATTAGTTCTACGTTCTGTCTCTAAGGTTTGTTTCCTCTTGATGTAGCCTAAAGCAGGGACTGGCGAATAACGCTCATATTGAAGGGGTTGCCAAACTTCCAAAACACTAGAGTCTCCTGAAATCTCAACATATATTTTTTCATCCAATCTTCATGATACTTTCAAGTAATGATCAGTACACCAATCCCACTTGGATGCTCAAGTTTCGTTCTTTTACGTTGAAGCATTCGTTTGCAGTAACAGTTTGAATTTTTAGGTTTCACTCTGTTTTCTCCTATATTGACAGATGCAGTTAGAACTCTAAATCAAACACGGTTTGTGCTAGATTCTTGAAACTTGACACAATACCGTAGTTCTACGTTCTATCTCTAAGGTTTGTTTCCTCTTGATGTAGCTTTAAGCAGATACTGGTGAATGAAACATTCAATGAAAGTCGTTGTTAGGCGGCCAAAACACTAGAGTCTCCTGAAATCTCAACATAAATTTTTGCTTCCGAGCTTCATGATACTTTCAAGTAATGAGCAGTACACCAATCAAACTTGGATGCCCAAGTTTCGTTCTCCTAGGTTGAAGCATTCGTTTGCAGTAACAGTTTGAATTTTTAGGTTTCACTCTGTTTTCTACTATATTGACAGATGCGTTCGAACTCTAAATCAAATACGGTTTGTGCTAGCTTCTTGAAACTTGACACAATACATTAGTTCTACGTTCTGTCTCTAAGGTTTGTTTCCTCTAGATGTAGCCTAAAGCAGGGACTGGCTTATAACACTCATATTGAAGGGGTTGCCAAACTTCCAAAACACTAGAGTCTCCTGAAATCTCAACATATATTTTTTCATCCAATCTTCATGATACTTTCAAGTAATGATCAGTACACCAATCCCACTTGGATGCTCAAGTTTCGTTCCTTTACGTTGAAGCATTAGTTTGCAGTAACAGTTGGAAATTTTAGGTTTCACTCTGTTTTCTCCTATATTGACAGATGCACTTAGAACTCTAAATCAAACACGGTTTGTGCTAGCTTCTTGAAACTTGACACAATACAGTAGTTCTACGTTCTATCTCTAAGGTTTGTTTCCTCTTGATGTAGACTTAAGCAGATACTGGTGAATGACACATACAATGAAAGCGTTGTTAGAGGGCCAAAACACTAGAGTCTCCTGAAATCTCAACATAAATTTTTGCTTCCGACCTTCATGATACTTTCAAGTAATGAGCAGTACACCAATCAAACTTGGATGCCCAAGTTTCGTTCTCCTAGGTTGAAGCATTCGTTTGCAGTAACAGTTTGAATTTTTAGGTTTCACTCTGTTTTCTACTATATTGACAGATGCGTTCGAACTCTAAATCAAATACGGTTTGTGCTAGCTTCTTGAAACTTGACACAATACATTAGTTCTACGTTCTGTCTCTAAGGTTTGTTTCCTCTTGATGTAGCCTAAAGCAGGGACTGGCGAATAACACTCATATTGAAGGGGTTGCCAAACTTCCAAAACACTAGAGTCTCCTGAAATCTCAATATATATTTTTTCATCCAATCTTCATGATACTTTCAAGTAATGATCAGTACACCAATCCCACTTGGATGCTCAAGTTTCGTTCTTTTACGTTGAAGCATTCGTTTGCAGTAACAGTTTGAATTTTTAGGTTTCACTCTGTTTTCTCCTATATTGACAGATGCAGTTAGAACTCTAAATCAAACACGGTTTGTGCTAGCTTCTTGAAACTTGACACAAAACAGTAGTTCTACGTTCTATCTCTAAGGTTTGTTTCCTCTTGATGTAGCTTTAAGCAGATACTGGTGAATGAAACATTCAATGAAAGGCGTTGTTAGGCGGCCAAAACACTAGAGTCTCCTGAAATCTCAACATAAATTTTTGCTTCCGAGCTTCATGATACTTTCAAGTAATGAGCAGTACACCAATCAAACTTGGATGCCCAAGTTTCGTTCTCCTAGGTTGAAGCATTCGTTTGCAGTAACAGTTTGAATTTTTAGGTTTCACTCTGTTTTCTACTATATTGACAGATGCGTTCGTACTCTAAATCAAATACGGTTTGTGCTAGCTTCTTGAAACTAGACACAATACATTAGTTCTACGTTCTGTCTCTAAGGTTTGTTTCCTCTTGATGAAGCCTAAAGCAGGGACTGGCGAATAACACTTATAATGAATAAAGTTGCCAAACTTCCAAATCACTAGAGTCTCCTGAAATCTCAATATATATTTTTTCATCCAATCTTAATGATACTTTCAAGTAATGATCAGTACACCAATCCCACTTGGATGCTCAAGTTTCGTTCTTTTACGTTGAAGCATTCGTTTGCAGTAACAGTTTGAATTTTTAGGTTTCACTCTGTTTTCTCCTATATTGACAGATGCAGTTAGAACTCTAAATCAAACACGGTTTGTGCTAGCTTCTTGAAACTTGACACAATACAGTAGTTCTACGTTCTATCTCTAAGGTTTGATTCCTCTTGATGTAGCCTTAACCAGATACTGGTGAATGACACAGTCAATGAAAGGCATTGTTAGGCTGCCAAAACACTAGAGTCTCCTGAAATCTCAACATAAATTTTTGCTTCCGACCTTCATGATACTTTCAAGTAATGAGCAGTACACCAATCAAACTTGGATGCCCAAGTTTCGTTCTCCTAGGTTGAAGCATTCGTTTGCAGTAACAGTTTGAAATTTTAGGTTTCACTCTGTTTTCTCCTATATTGACAGATGCATTTCGAACTCTAAATCAAATACGGTTTGTGCTAGCTTCTTGAAACTTGACACAATACATTAGTTCTACGTTCTGTCTCTAAGGTTTTTTTCCTCTTGATGTAGCCTAAAGCAGGGACTGGCGAATAACACTCATATTGAAGGGGTTGCCAAACTTCCAAAACACTAGAGTCTCCTGAAATCTCAACATATATTTTTTCATCCAATCTTCATGATACTTTCAAGTAATGATCAGTACACCAATCCCACTTGGATGCTCAAGTTTCGTTCTTTTACGTTGAAGCATTCGTTTGCAGTAACAGTTTGAATTTTTAGGTTTCACTCTGTTTTCTCCTATATTGACAGATGCAGTTAGAACTCTAAATCAAACACGGTTTGTGCTAGCTTCTTGAAACTTGACACAATACAGTAGTTCTACGTTCTATCTCTAAGGTTTGTTTCCTCTTGATGTAGCTTTAAGCAGATACTGGTGAATGAAACATTCAATGAAAGGCGTTGTTAGGCGGCCAAAACACTAGAGTCTCCAAAATCTCAACATAAATTTTTGCTTCCGAGCTTCATGATACTTTCAAGTAATGAGCAGTACACCAATCAAACTTGGATGCCCAAGTTTCGTTCTCCTAGGTTGAAGCATTCGTTTGCAGTAACAGTTTGAATTTTTAGGTTTCACTCTGTTTTCTCCTATATTGACAGACGCAGTTCGAACTATATCAAACACGGTTTGTGCTAGCTTCTTGAAACTTGACACAATACATTAGTTCTACGTTCTATCTCTAAGGTTTGTTTCCTCTTGATGTAGCCTAAAGCAGGGACTGGCGAATAACACTTATAATGAAAGGAGTTGCCAAACTTCCAAAACACTAGAGTCTCCTGAAATCTCAATATATATTTTTTCATCCAATCTTCATGATACTTTCAAGTAATGATCAGTACACCAATCCCACTTGGATGCTCAAGTTTCGTTCTTTTACGTTGAAGCATTCGTTTGCAGTAACAGTGTGAATTTTTAGGTTTCACTCTGTTTTCTCCTATATTGACAGATGCAGTTAAAACTCCAAACCAAACACGGTTTGTGCTAGCTTCTTGAAACTTGACACAATACAGTAGTTCTACGTTCTATCTCTAAGGTTTGTTTCCTCTTGATGTAGACTTAAGCAGATACTGGTGAATGACACATTCAATGAAAGGCGTTGTTAGGCTGCCAAAACACTAGAGTCTCCTGAATTCTCAACATAAATTTTTGCTTCCGACCTTCATGATACTTTCAAGTAATGAGCAGTACACCAATCAAACTTGGATGCCCACGTTTCGTTCTCCTAGGTTGAAGCATTCGTTTGCAGTAACAGTTTGAATTTTTAGGTTTCACTCTGTTTTCTACTATATTGACAGATTCGTTCGAACTCTAAATCAAACACGGTTTGTGCTAGCTTCTTGAAACTTGACACAATACATTAGTTCTACGATCTATCTCTAAGGTTTGTTTCCTCTTGATGTAGCCTAAAGCAGAGACTGGCGAATAACACTCATATTGAAGGGGTTGCCAAACTTCCAAAACACTACAGTCTCCTGAAATCTCAAAATATATTTTTTCATCCAATCTTCATGATACTTTCAAATAATGATCAGTACACCAATCCCACTTGGATGCTCAAGTTTCGTTCTTTTACGTTGAAGCATTCGTTTGCAGTAACAGTTGGAAGTTTTAGGTTTCACTCTGTTTTCTCCTATATTGACTGATGCAGTTAGAACTCTAAATCAAACACGGTTTGTGCTAGCTTCTTGAAACTTGACACAATACAGTAGTTCTACATTCTATCTCTAAGGTTTGTTTCCTCTTGATGTAGCCTTAAGCAGATACTGGTGAATGACACATTCAATGAAAGCGTTTTTAGACGGCCAAAACACTAGAGTCTCCTGAAATCTCAACATAAATTTTTGCTTCCGACCTTCATGATACTTTCAAGTAATGAGCAGTACACCAATCAAACTTGGATGCCCAAGTTTCGTTCTCCTAGGTTGAAGCATTCGTTTGCAGTAACAGTTTGAATTTTTAGGTTTCACTCTGTTTTCTCCTATATTGACAGACGCAGTTCGAACTATATCAAACACTGTTTGTGCTAGCTTCTTGAAACTTGACACAATACATTAGTTCTACGTTCCATCTCCAAGGTTTGTTTCCTCTTGATGAAGCCTAAAGCAGGGACTGGCGTATAACACTTATAATGAAAAAAGTTGCCAAACTTCCAAAACACTAGAGTCTCCAAAATCTCAACATATATTTTTTCATCCAATCTTCATGATACTTTCAAGTAATGATCAGTACACCAATCCCACTTGGATGCTCAAGTTTCATTCTTTTACGTTGAAGCATTCGTTTGCAGTAACAGTTTGAATTGTTAGGTTTCACTCTGTTTTCTCCTATATTGACAGATGCAGTTAGAACTCTAAATCAAACACGGTTTGTGCTAGCTTCTTGAAACTTGACACAATATAGTAGTTCTACGTTGTATTTCTAAGGTTTGATTCCTCTTGATGTAGCCTTAACCAGGTACTGGTGAATGTCACAGTCAATGAAAGGCGTTGTTAGGCTGCCAAAACACTAGAGTCTCCTGAAATCTCAACATAAATTTTTGCTTCCGACCTTCATGATACTTTCAAGTAATGAGCAGTACACCAATCAAACTTGGATGCCCAAGTTTCGTTCTCCTAAGTTGAACCATTCGTTTGCAGTAACAGTTTGAATTTTTAGGTTTCACTCTGTTTTCTCCTATATTGACAGATGCAGTTCGAACTATATCAAACACGGTTTGTGCTACCTTCTTGAAACTTGACACAATACATTAGTTCTATGTTCTATCTCTAAGGTTTGTTTCCTCTTGATGTAGCCTAAAGCAGGGACTGGCGAATAACACTTATAATGAAAGGAGTTGCCAAACTTCCAAAACACTAGAGTCTCATGAAATCTCAACATATATTTTTTCATCCAATCTTCATGATACTTTCAAGTAATGATCAGTACACCAATTCCACTTGGATGCTCAAGTTTCGTTCTTTTACGTTGAAGCATTCGTTTGCAGTAACAGTTTGAATTTTTAGGTTTCACTCTGTTTTCTCCTATATTGACAGATGCATTTAGAACTCTAAATCAAACACGGTTTGTGCTAGCTTCTTGAAACTTGACACAATACATTAGTTCTACGTTCTGTCTCTAAGGTTTGTTTCCTCTTGATGTAGCCTAAAGCAGGGACTGGCGAATAACACTTATAATGAAAGGAGTTGATAAACTTCCAAAACACTAGAGTCTCCTGAAATCTCAACATATATTTTTTCATCCAATCTTCATGATACTTTCAAGTAATGATCAGTACACCAATTCCACTTGGATGCTCAAGTTTCGTTCTTTTACGTTGAAGCATTCGTTTGCAGTAACAGTTTGAATTTTTAGGTTTCACTCTGTTTTCTCCTATATTGACAGATGCAGTTAGAACTCTAAATAAAACACGGTTTGTGCTAGCTTCTTGAAACTTGACACAATACAGTAGTTCTACGTTCTATTTCTAAGGTTTGTTTCCTCTTGATGTAGCTTTAAGCAGATACTGGTGAATGAAACATTCAATGAAAGGCGTTGTTAGGCGGCCAAAACACTAGAGTCTCCTGAAATCTCAACATAAATTTTTGCTTCCGAACTTCATGATACTTTCAAGTAATGAGCAGTACACCAATCAAACTTGGATGCCCAAGTTTCGTTCTCCTAGGTTGAAGCATTCGTTTGCAGTAACAGTTTGAATTTTTAGGTTTCACTCTGTTTTCTACTATATTGACAGATGCGTTCGAACTCTAAATCAAATACGGTTTGTGCTAGCTTCTTGAAACTTGACACAATACATTAGTTCTACGTTCTGTCTCTAAGGTTTGTTTCCTCTTGATATAGCCTAAAGCAGCGACTGGCGAATAACACTCATATTGAAGGAGTTGCCAAACTTCCAAAACACTAGAGTCTCCTGAAATCTCAATATATATTTTTTCATCCAATCTTCATGATACTTTCAAGTAATGATCAGTACACCAATCCCACTTGGATGCTCAAGTTTCGTTCTTTTACGTTGAAGCATTCGTTTGCAGTAACAGTTTGAATTTTTAGGTTTCACTCTGTTTTCTAATATATTGACAGATGCAGTTAGAACTCTAAATCAAACACGGTTTGTGCTAGCTTCTTGAAACTTGACACAAAACAGTAGTTCTACGTTCTATCTCTAAGGTTTGTTTCCTCTTGATGTAGCTTTAAGCAGATACTGGTGAATGAAACATTCAATGAAAGGCGTTGTTAGGCGGCCAAAACACTAGAGTCTCCTGAAATCTCAACATAAATTTTTGCTTCCGAGCTTCATGATATTTTCAAGTAATGAGCAGTACACCAATCAAACTTGGATGCCCAAGTTTCGTTCTCCTAGGTTGAAGCATTCGTTTGCAGTAACAGTTTGAATTTTTAGGTTTCACTCTGTTTTCTACTATATTGACAGATGCGTTCGAACTCTAAATCAAATACGGTTTGTGCTAGCTTCTGGAAACTTGACACAATACATTAGTTCTACGTTCTGTCTCTAAGGTTTGTTTCCTCTTGATGAAGCCTAAAGCAGGGAATGGCGAATAACACTTATAATGAAAAAAGTTGCCAAACTTCCAAAACACTAGAGTCTCCTGAAATCTCAATATATATTTTTTCATCCAATCTTCATGATACTTTCAAGTAATGATCAGTACACCAATCCCACTTGGATGCTCAAGTTTCGTTCTTTTACGTTGAAGCATTCGTTTGCAGTAACAGTTTGAATTTTTAGGTTTCACTCTGTTTTCTCCTATATTGACAGATGCAGTTAGAACTCTAAATCAAACACGGTTTGTGCTAGCTTCTTGAAACTTGACACAATACAGTAGTTCTACGTTCTATCTCTAAGGTTTGATTCCTCTTGATGTAGCCTTAACCAGATACTGGTGAATGACACAGTCAATGAAAGGCGTTGTTAGGCGGCCAAAACACTAGAGTCTCCTGAAATCTCAACATAAATTTTTGCTTCCGACCTTCATGATACTTTCAAGTAATGAGCAGTACACCAATCAAACTTGGATGCCCAAGTTTCGTTCTCCTAGGTTGAAGCATTCGTTTGCAGTAACAGTTTGAATTTTTAGGTTTCTTTCTGTTTTCTCCTATATTGACAGATGCATTTCGAACTCTAAATCAAATACGGTTTGTGCTAGCTTCTTGAAACTTGACACAATACATTAGTTCTACGTTCTGTCTCTAAGGTTTTTTTCCTCTTGATGTAGCCTAAAGCAGGGACTGGCGAATAACACTCATATTGAAGGGGTTGCCAAACTTCCAAAACACTAGAGTCTCCTGAAATCTCAACATATATTTTTTCATCCAATCTTCATGATACTTTCAAGTAATGATCAGTACACCAATCCCACTTGGATGCTCAAGTTTCGTTCTTTTACGTTGAAGCATTCGTTTGCAGTAACAGTTTGAATTTTTAGGTTTCACTCTGTTTTCTCCTATATTGACAGATGCAGGTAGAACTCTAAATCAAACACGGTTTGTGCTAGCTTCTTGAAACTTGACACAATACAGTAGTTCTACGTTCTATCTCTAAGGTTTGTTTCCTCTTGATGTAGCTTTAAGCAGATACTGGTGAATGAAACATTCAATGAAAGGCGTTGTTAGGCGGCCAAAACACTAGAGTCTCCTGAAATCTCAACGTAAATTTTTGCTTCCGAGCTTCATGATACTTTCAAGTAATGAGCAGTACACAAATCAAACTTGGATGCCCAAGTTTCGTTCTCCTAGGTTGAAGCATTCGTTTGCAGTAACAGTTTGAATTTTTAGGTTTCACTCTGTTTTCTCCTATATTGACAGACGCAGTTCGAACTATATCAAACACGGTTTGTGCTAGCTTCTTGAAACTTGACACAATACATTAGTTCTACGTTCTATCTCTAAGGTTTGTTTCCTCTTGATGTAGCCTAAAGCAGGGACTGGCGAATAACACTTATAAAGAAAGGAGTTGCCAAACTTCCAAAACACTAGAGTCTCCTGAAATCTCAATATATATTTTTTCATCCAAACTTCATGATACTTTCAAGTAATGATCAGTACACCAATCCCACTTGGATGCTCAAGTTTCGTTCTTTTACGTTGAAGCATTCGTTTGCAGTAACAGTTTGAATTTTTAGGTTTCACTCTGTTTTCTCCTATATTGACAGATGCAGTTAGAACTCTAAATAAAACACGGTTTGTGCTAGCTTCTTGAAACTTGACACAATACAGTAGTTCTACGTTCTATTTCTAAGGTTTGTTTCCTCTTGATGTAGCTTTAAGCAGATACTGGTGAATGAAACATTCAATGAAAGGCGTTGTTAGGCGGCCAAAACACTAGAGTCTCCTGAAATCTCAACATAAATTTTTGCTTCCGAACTTCATGATACTTTCAAGTAATGAGCAGTACACCAATCAAACTTGGATGCCCAAGTTTCGTTCTCCTAGGTTGAAGCATTCGTTTGCAGTAACAGTTTGAATTTTTAGGTTTCACTCTGTTTTCTACTATATTGACAGATGCGTTCGAACTCTAAATCAAATACGGTTTGTGCTAGCTTCTTGAAACTTGACACAATACATTAGTTCTACGTTCTGTCTCTAAGGTTTGTTTCCTCTTGATATAGCCTAAAGCAGCGACTGGCGAATAACACTCATATTGAAGGAGTTGCCAAACTTCCAAAACACTAGAGTCTCCTGAAATCTCAATATATATTTTTTCATCCAATCTTCATGATACTTTCAAGTAATGATCAGTACACCAATCCCACTTGGATGCTCAAGTTTCGTTCTTTTACGTTGAAGCATTCGTTTGCAGTAACAGTTTGAATTTTTAGGTTTCACTCTGTTTTCTAATATATTGACAGATGCAGTTAGAACTCTAAATCAAACACGGTTTGTGCTAGCTTCTTGAAACTTGACACAAAACAGTAGTTCTACGTTCTATCTCTAAGGTTTGTTTCCTCTTGATGTAGCTTTAAGCAGATACTGGTGAATGAAACATTCAATGAAAGGCGTTGTTAGGCGGCCAAAACACTAGAGTCTCCTGAAATCTCAACATAAATTTTTGCTTCCGAGCTTCATGATATTTTCAAGTAATGAGCAGTACACCAATCAAACTTGGATGCCCAAGTTTCGTTCTCCTAGGTTGAAGCATTCGTTTGCAGTAACAGTTTGAATTTTTAGGTTTCACTCTGTTTTCTACTATATTGACAGATGCGTTCGAACTCTAAATCAAATACGGTTTGTGCTAGCTTCTGGAAACTTGACACAATACATTAGTTCTACGTTCTGTCTCTAAGGTTTGTTTCCTCTTGATGAAGCCTAAAGCAGGGAATGGCGAATAACACTTATAATGAAAAAAGTTGCCAAACTTCCAAAACACTAGAGTCTCCTGAAATCTCAATATATATTTTTTCATCCAATCTTCATGATACTTTCAAGTAATGATCAGTACACCAATCCCACTTGGATGCTCAAGTTTCGTTCTTTTACGTTGAAGCATTCGTTTGCAGTAACAGTTTGAATTTTTAGGTTTCACTCTGTTTTCTCCTATATTGACAGATGCAGTTAGAACTCTAAATCAAACACGGTTTGTGCTAGCTTCTTGAAACTTGACACAATACAGTAGTTCTACGTTCTATCTCTAAGGTTTGATTCCTCTTGATGTAGCCTTAACCAGATACTGGTGAATGACACAGTCAATGAAAGGCGTTGTTAGGCGGCCAAAACACTAGAGTCTCCTGAAATCTCAACATAAATTTTTGCTTCCGACCTTCATGATACTTTCAAGTAATGAGCAGTACACCAATCAAACTTGGATGCCCAAGTTTCGTTCTCCTAGGTTGAAGCATTCGTTTGCAGTAACAGTTTGAATTTTTAGGTTTCTTTCTGTTTTCTCCTATATTGACAGATGCATTTCGAACTCTAAATCAAATACGGTTTGTGCTAGCTTCTTGAAACTTGACACAATACATTAGTTCTACGTTCTGTCTCTAAGGTTTTTTTCCTCTTGATGTAGCCTAAAGCAGGGACTGGCGAATAACACTCATATTGAAGGGGTTGCCAAACTTCCAAAACACTAGAGTCTCCTGAAATCTCAACATATATTTTTTCATCCAATCTTCATGATACTTTCAAGTAATGATCAGTACACCAATCCCACTTGGATGCTCAAGTTTCGTTCTTTTACGTTGAAGCATTCGTTTGCAGTAACAGTTTGAATTTTTAGGTTTCACTCTGTTTTCTCCTATATTGACAGATGCAGGTAGAACTCTAAATCAAACACGGTTTGTGCTAGCTTCTTGAAACTTGACACAATACAGTAGTTCTACGTTCTATCTCTAAGGTTTGTTTCCTCTTGATGTAGCTTTAAGCAGATACTGGTGAATGAAACATTCAATGAAAGGCGTTGTTAGGCGGCCAAAACACTAGAGTCTCCTGAAATCTCAACGTAAATTTTTGCTTCCGAGCTTCATGATACTTTCAAGTAATGAGCAGTACACAAATCAAACTTGGATGCCCAAGTTTCGTTCTCCTAGGTTGAAGCATTCGTTTGCAGTAACAGTTTGAATTTTTAGGTTTCACTCTGTTTTCTCCTATATTGACAGACGCAGTTCGAACTATATCAAACACGGTTTGTGCTAGCTTCTTGAAACTTGACACAATACATTAGTTCTACGTTCTATCTCTAAGGTTTGTTTCCTCTTGATGTAGCCTAAAGCAGGGACTGGCGAATAACACTTATAAAGAAAGGAGTTGCCAAACTTCCAAAACACTAGAGTCTCCTGAAATCTCAATATATATTTTTTCATCCAAACTTCATGATACTTTCAAGTAATGATCAGTACACCAATCCCACTTGGATGCTCAAGTTTCGTTCTTTTACGTTGAAGCATTCGTTTGCAGTAACAGTTTGAATTTTTAGGTTTCACTCTGTTTTCTCCTATATTGACAGATGCAGTTAGAACTCTAAATAAAACACGGTTTGTGCTAGCTTCTTGAAACTTGACACAATACAGTAGTTCTACGTTCTATTTCTAAGGTTTGTTTCCTCTTGATGTAGCTTTAAGCAGATACTGGTGAATGAAACATTCAATGAAAGGCGTTGTTAGGCGGCCAAAACACTAGAGTCTCCTGAAATCTCAACATAAATTTTTGCTTCCGAACTTCATGATACTTTCAAGTAATGAGCAGTACACCAATCAAACTTGGATGCCCAAGTTTCGTTCTCCTAGGTTGAAGCATTCGTTTGCAGTAACAGTTTGAATTTTTAGGTTTCACTCTGTTTTCTACTATATTGACAGATGCGTTCGAACTCTAAATCAAATACGGTTTGTGCTAGCTTCTTGAAACTTGACACAATACATTAGTTCTACGTTCTGTCTCTAAGGTTTGTTTCCTCTTGATATAGCCTAAAGCAGCGACTGGCGAATAACACTCATATTGAAGGAGTTGCCAAACTTCCAAAACACTAGAGTCTCCTGAAATCTCAATATATATTTTTTCATCCAATCTTCATGATACTTTCAAGTAATGATCAGTACACCAATCCCACTTGGATGCTCAAGTTTCGTTCTTTTACGTTGAAGCATTCGTTTGCAGTAACAGTTTGAATTTTTAGGTTTCACTCTGTTTTCTAATATATTGACAGATGCAGTTAGAACTCTAAATCAAACACGGTTTGTGCTAGCTTCTTGAAACTTGACACAAAACAGTAGTTCTACGTTCTATCTCTAAGGTTTGTTTCCTCTTGATGTAGCTTTAAGCAGATACTGGTGAATGAAACATTCAATGAAAGGCGTTGTTAGGCGGCCAAAACACTAGAGTCTCCTGAAATCTCAACATAAATTTTTGCTTCCGAGCTTCATGATATTTTCAAGTAATGAGCAGTACACCAATCAAACTTGGATGCCCAAGTTTCGTTCTCCTAGGTTGAAGCATTCGTTTGCAGTAACAGTTTGAATTTTTAGGTTTCACTCTGTTTTCTACTATATTGACAGATGCGTTCGAACTCTAAATCAAATACGGTTTGTGCTAGCTTCTGGAAACTTGACACAATACATTAGTTCTACGTTCTGTCTCTAAGGTTTGTTTCCTCTTGATGAAGCCTAAAGCAGGGAATGGCGAATAACACTTATAATGAAAAAAGTTGCCAAACTTCCAAAACACTAGAGTCTCCTGAAATCTCAATATATATTTTTTCATCCAATCTTCATGATACTTTCAAGTAATGATCAGTACACCAATCCCACTTGGATGCTCAAGTTTCGTTCTTTTACGTTGAAGCATTCGTTTGCAGTAACAGTTTGAATTTTTAGGTTTCACTCTGTTTTCTCCTATATTGACAGATGCAGTTAGAACTCTAAATCAAACACGGTTTGTGCTAGCTTCTTGAAACTTGACACAATACAGTAGTTCTACGTTCTATCTCTAAGGTTTGATTCCTCTTGATGTAGCCTTAACCAGATACTGGTGAATGACACAGTCAATGAAAGGCGTTGTTAGGCGGCCAAAACACTAGAGTCTCCTGAAATCTCAACATAAATTTTTGCTTCCGACCTTCATGATACTTTCAAGTAATGAGCAGTACACCAATCAAACTTGGATGCCCAAGTTTCGTTCTCCTAGGTTGAAGCATTCGTTTGCAGTAACAGTTTGAATTTTTAGGTTTCTTTCTGTTTTCTCCTATATTGACAGATGCATTTCGAACTCTAAATCAAATACGGTTTGTGCTAGCTTCTTGAAACTTGACACAATACATTAGTTCTACGTTCTGTCTCTAAGGTTTTTTTCCTCTTGATGTAGCCTAAAGCAGGGACTGGCGAATAACACTCATATTGAAGGGGTTGCCAAACTTCCAAAACACTAGAGTCTCCTGAAATCTCAACATATATTTTTTCATCCAATCTTCATGATACTTTCAAGTAATGATCAGTACACCAATCCCACTTGGATGCTCAAGTTTCGTTCTTTTACGTTGAAGCATTCGTTTGCAGTAACAGTTTGAATTTTTAGGTTTCACTCTGTTTTCTCCTATATTGACAGATGCAGGTAGAACTCTAAATCAAACACGGTTTGTGCTAGCTTCTTGAAACTTGACACAATACAGTAGTTCTACGTTCTATCTCTAAGGTTTGTTTCCTCTTGATGTAGCTTTAAGCAGATACTGGTGAATGAAACATTCAATGAAAGGCGTTGTTAGGCGGCCAAAACACTAGAGTCTCCTGAAATCTCAACGTAAATTTTTGCTTCCGAGCTTCATGATACTTTCAAGTAATGAGCAGTACACAAATCAAACTTGGATGCCCAAGTTTCGTTCTCCTAGGTTGAAGCATTCGTTTGCAGTAACAGTTTGAATTTTTAGGTTTCACTCTGTTTTCTCCTATATTGACAGACGCAGTTCGAACTATATCAAACACGGTTTGTGCTAGCTTCTTGAAACTTGACACAATACATTAGTTCTACGTTCTATCTCTAAGGTTTGTTTCCTCTTGATGTAGCCTAAAGCAGGGACTGGCGAATAACACTTATAAAGAAAGGAGTTGCCAAACTTCCAAAACACTAGAGTCTCCTGAAATCTCAATATATATTTTTTCATCCAAACTTCATGATACTTTCAAGTAATGATCAGTACACCAATCCCACTTGGATGCTCAAGTTTCGTTCTTTTACGTTGAAGCATTCGTTTGCAGTAACAGTTTGAATTTTTAGGTTTCACTCTGTTTTCTCCTATATTGACAGATGCAGTTAAAACTCCAAATCAAACACGGTTTGTGCTAGCTTCTTGAAACTTGACACAATACAGTAGTTCTACGTTCTATCTCTAAGGTTTGTTTCCTCTTGATGTAGACTTAAGCAGATACTGGTGAATGACTCATTCAATGAAAGGCGTTGTTAGGCTGCCAAAACACTAGAGTCTCCTGAAAACTCAACATAAATTTTTGCTTCCGACCTTCATGATACTTTCAAGTAATGAGCAGTACACCTATCAAACTTGGATGCACACGTTTCGTTCTCCTAGGTTGAAGCATTCGTTTGCAGTAACAGTTTGAATTTTTAGGTTTCACTCTGTTTTCTACTATATTGACAGATGCGTTCGAACTCTAAATCACACACGGTTTGTGCTAGCTTCTTGAAACTTGACACAATACATTAGTTCTACGATCTATCTCTAAGGTTTGTTTCCTCTTGATGCAGCCTAAAGCAGAGACTGGCGAATAACACTCATATTGAAGGGGTTGCCAAACTTCCAAAACACTAGAGTCTCCTGAAATCTCAACATATATTTTTTCATCCAATCTTCATGATACTTTCAAGTAATGATCAGTACACCAATCCCACTTGGATGCTCAAGTTTCGTTCTTTTACGTTGAAGCATTCGTTTGCAGTAACAGTTTGAATTTTTAGGTTTCACTCTGTTTTCTCCTATATTGACAGATGCAGGTAGAACTCTAAATCAAACACGGTTTGTGCTAGCTTCTTGAAACTTGACACAATACAGTAGTTCTACGTTCTATCTCTAAGGTTTGTTTCCTCTTGATGTAGCTTTAAGAGATACTGGTGAATGAAACATTCAATGAAAGGCGTTGTTAGGCGGCCAAAACACTAGAGTCTCCTGAAATCTCAACGTAAATTTTTGCTTCCGAGCTTCATGATACTTTCAAGTAATGAGCAGTACACAAATCAAACTTGGATGCCCAAGTTTCGTTCTCCTAGGTTGAAGCATTCGTTTGCAGTAACAGTTTGAATTTTTAGGTTTCACTCTGTTTTCTCCTATATTGACAGACGCAGTTCGAACTATATCAAACACGGTTTGTGCTAGCTTCTTGAAACTTGACACAATACATTAGTTCTACGTTCTATCTCTAAGGTTTGTTTCCTCTTGATGTAGCCTAAAGCAGGGACTGGCGAATAACACTTATAAAGAAAGGAGTTGCCAAACTTCCAAAACACTAGAGTCTCCTGAAATCTCAATATATATTTTTTCATCCAAACTTCATGATACTTTCAAGTAATGATCAGTACACCAATCCCACTTGGATGCTCAAGTTTCGTTCTTTTACGTTGAAGCATTCGTTTGCAGTAACAGTTTGAATTTTTAGGTTTCACTCTGTTTTCTCCTATATTGACAGATGCAGTTAAAACTCCAAATCAAACACGGTTTGTGCTAGCTTCTTGAAACTTGACACAATACAGTAGTTCTACGTTCTATCTCTAAGGTTTGTTTCCTCTTGATGTAGACTTAAGCAGATACTGGTGAATGACTCATTCAATGAAAGGCGTTGTTAGGCTGCCAAAACACTAGAGTCTCCTGAAATCTCAACATAAATTTTTGCTTCCGACCTTCATGATACTTTCAAGTAATGAGCAGTACACCTATCAAACTTGGATGCACACGTTTCGTTCTCCTAGGTTGAAGCATTCGTTTGCAGTAACAGTTTGAATTTTTAGGTTTCACTCTGTTTTCTACTATATTGACAGATGCGTTCGAACTCTAAATCACACACGGTTTGTGCTAGCTTCTTGAAACTTGACACAATACATTAGTTCTACGATCTATCTCTAAGGTTTGTTTCCTCTTGATGCAGCCTAAAGCAGAGACTGGCGAATAACACTCATATTGAAGGGGTTGCCAAACTTCCAAAACACTAGAGTCTCCTGAAATCTCAACATATATTTTTTCATCCAATTTCATGATACTTTCAAGTAATGATCAGTACACCAATCCCACTTGGATGCTCAAGTTTCGTTCTTTTACGTTGAAGCATTCGTTTGCAGTAACAGTTTGAATTTTTAGGTTTCACTCTGTTTTCTCCTATATTGACAGATGCAGTTAGAACTTTAAATCAAGCACGGTTTGTGCTAGCTTCTTGAAACTTGACACAATACAGTAGTTCTACGTTCTATCTCTAAGTTTTGTTTCCTCTTGATGTAGCTTTAAGCAGATACTGGTGAATGAAACATTCAATGAAAGGCGTTGTTAGGCGGCCAAAACACTAGAGTCTCCTGAAATCTCAACATAAATTTTTGCTTCCGAACTTCATGATACTTTCAAGTAATGAGCAGTACACCAATCAAACTTGGATGCCTTAGTTTCGTTCTCCTAGGTTGAAGCATTCGTTTGCAGTAACAGTTTGAATTTTTAGGTTTCACTCTGTTTTCTCCTATATTGACAGACGCAGTTCGAACTATATCAAACACGGTTTGTGCTAGCTTCTTGAAACTTGACACAATACATTAGTTCTACGTTCTATCTCTAAGGTTTGTTTCCTCTTGATGAAGCCTAAAGCAGTGACTGGCGAATAACACTTATAATGAAAAAAGTTGCCAAACTTCCAAAACACTAGAGTCTCCAAAATCTCAGCATATATTTTTTCATCCAATCTTCATGATACTTTCAAGTAATGATCAGTACACCAATCCCACTTGGATGCTCAAGTTTCATTCTTTTACGTTGAAGCAATCGTTTGCAGTAACAGTTTGAATTTTTAGGTTTCACTCTGTTTTCTCCTATATTGACAGATGCAGTTAGAACTCTAAATCAAACACGGTTTGTGCTAGCTTCTTGAAACTTGAAACAATATAGTAGTTCTACGTTGTATTTCTAAGGTTTGATTCCTCTTGATGTAGCCTTAACCAGATACTGGTGAATGACACAGTCAATGAAAGGCGTTGTTAGGCTGCCAAAACACTAGAGTCTCCTGAAATCTCAACATAAATTTTTGCTTCCGACCTTCATGATACTTTCAAGTAATGAGCAGTACACCAATCAAACTTGGATGCCCAAGATTCGTTCTCCTAGGTTGAAGCATTCATTTGCAGTAACAGTTTGAATTTTTAGGTTTCACTCTGTTTTCTCCTATATTGACAGATGCAGTTCGAACTATATCAAACACGGTTTGTGCTACCTTCTTGAAACTTGACACAATACATTAGTTCTATGTTCTATCTCTAAGGTTTGTTTCCTCTTGATGTAGCCTAAAGCAGGGACTGGCGAATAACACTTATAATGAAAGGAGTTGCCAAACTTCCAAAACACTAGAGTCTCCTGAAATCTCAACATATATTTTTTCATCCAATCTTCATGATACTTTCAAGTAATGATCAGTACACCAATTCCACTTGGATGCTCAAGTTTCGTTCTTTTACGTTGAAGCATTCGTTTGCAGTAACAGTTTGAATTTTTAGGTTTCACTCTGTTTTCTCCTATATTGACAGATGCAGTTAGAACTCTAAATCAAACACGGTTTGTGCTAGCTTCTTGAAACTTGACACAATACATTAGTTCTACGTTCTGTCTCTAAGGTTTGTTTCCTCTTGATGTAGCCTAAAGCAGGGACTGGCGAATAACACTTATAATGAAAGGAGTTGATAAACTTCCAAAACACTAGAGTCTCCTGAAATCTCAACATATATTTTTTCATCCAATCTTCATGATACTTTCAAGTAATGATCAGTACACCAATTCCACTTGGATGCTCAAGTTTCGTTCTTTTACGTTGAAGCATTCGTTTGCAGTAACAGTTTGAATTTTTAGGTTTCACTCTGTTTTCTCCTATATTGACAGATGCAGTTAGAACTCTAAATCAAACACGGTTTGTGCTAGCTTCTTGAAACTTGACACAATACAGTAGTTCTACGTTCTATTTCTAAGGTTTGTTTCCTCTTGATGTAGCTTTAAGCACATACTGGTGAATGAAACATTGAATGAAAGGTGTTGTTAGGTGGCCAAAACACTAGAGTCTCCTGAAATCTCAACATAAATTTTTGCTTCCTCGCTTCATGATACTTTCAAGTAATGAGCAGTACACCAATCAAACTTGGATGCCCACGTTTCGTTCTCCTAGGTTGAAGCATTCGTTTGCAGTAACAGTTTGAATTTTTAGGTTTCACTCTGTTTTCTACTATATTGACAGATGCGTTCGAACTCTAAATCAAATACGGTTTGTGCTAGCTTCTTGAAACTTGACACAATACATTAGTTCTACGTTCTGTCTCTAAGGTTTCTTTCCTCTTGATGTAGCCTAAAGCAGGGACTGGCGAATAACACTCATATTGAAGGGGTTGCCAAACTTCCAAAACACTAGAGTCTCCTGAAATCACAATATATATTTTTTCATCCAATCTTCATGATACTTTCAAGTAATGATCAGTACACCAATCCCACTTGGATGCTCAAGTTTCGTTCTTTTACGTTGAAGCATTCGTTTGCAGTAACAGTTTGAATTTTTAGGTTTCACTCTGTTTCTCCTATATTGACAGATGCAGTTAGAACTCTAAATCAAACACGGTTTGTGCTAGCTTCTTGAAACTTGACACAAAACAGTAGTTCTACGTTCTATCTCTAAGGTTTGTTTCCTCTTGATGTAGCTTTAAGCAGATACTGGTGAATGAAACATTCAATGAAAGGCGTTGTTAGGCGGCCAAAACACTAGAGTCTCCTGAAATCTCAACATAAATTTGTGCTTCCGAGCTTCATGATACTTTCAAGTAATGAGCAGTACACCAATCAAACTTGGATGCCCAAGTTTCGTTCTCCTAGGTTGAAGCATTCGTTTGCAGTAACAGTTTGAATTTTTAGGTTTCACTCTGTTTTCTACTATATTGACAGATGCATTCGAACTCTAAATCAAATACGGTTTGTACTAGCTTCGTGAAACTTGACACAATATATTAGTTCTACGTTCTGTCTCTAAGGTTTGTTTCCTCTTGATGAAGCCTAAAGCAGGGACTGGCGAATAACACTTATAATGAAAAAAGTTGCCAAACTTCCAAAACACTAGAGTCTCCTGAAATCTCAATATATATTTTTTCATCCAATCTTCATGATACTTTCAAGTAATGATCAGTACACCAATCCCACTTGGATGCTCAAGTTTCGTTCTTTTACGTTGAAGCATTCGTTTGCAGTAACAGTTTGAATTTTTAGGTTTCACTCTGTTTTCTCCTATATTGACAGATGCAGTTAGAACTCTAACTCAAACACGGTTTGTGCTAGCTTCTTGAAACTTGACATAATACAGTAGTTCTACGTTCTATCTCTAAGGTTTGATTCCTCTTGATGTAGCCTTAACCAGATACTGGTGAATGACACAGTCAATGAAAGGCGTTGTTAGGCTGCCAAAACACTAGAGTCTCCTGAAATCTCAACATAAATTTTTGCTTCCGACCTTCATGATACTTTCAAGTAATGAGCAGTACACCAATCATCTTGGATGCCCAAGTTTCGTTCTCCTAGGTTGAAGCATTTGTTTGCAGTAAAAGTTTGAATTTTTAGGTTTCACTCTGTTTTCTCCTATATTGACAGATGCAGTTCGAAGTCTAAATCAAATACGGTTTGTGCTAGATTCTTGAAACTTGACACAATACTTTAGTTCTACGTTCTGTCTCTAAGGTTTGTTTCCTCTTGATGTAGCCTAAAGCAGGGACTGGCGAATAACACTCATATTCAAGGGGTTGCCAAACTTCCAAAACACTAGAGTCTCCTGAAATCTCAACATATATTTTTTCATCCAATCTTCATGATACTTTCAAGTAATGATCAGTACACCAATCCCACTTGGATGCTCAAGTTTCGTTCTTTTACGTTGAAGCATTCGTTTGCAGTAACAGTTTGAATTTTTAGGTTTCACTCTGTTTTCTCCTATATTGACAGATGCAGTTAGAACTCTAAATCAAACACGGTTTGTGCTAGCTTCTTGAAACTTGACACAATACAGTAGTTCTACGTTCTATCTCTAAGGTTTGTTTCCTCTTGATGTAGCTTTAAGCAGATACTGGTGAATGAAACATTCAATGAAAGGCGTTGTTAGGTGGCCAAAACACTAGAGTCTCCTGAAATCTCAACATAAATTTTTGCTTCCGAGCTTCATGATACTTTCAAGTAATGAGCAGTACACCAATCAAACTTGGATGCCCAAGTTTCGTTCTCCTAGGTTGAAGCATTCGTTTGCAGTAACAGTTTGAATTTTTAGGTTTCACTCGGTTTTCTACTATATTGAGAGATGCGTTCGAACTCTAAATCAAATACGGTTTGTGCTAGCTTCTGGAAACTTGACAGAATACATTAGTTCTACGTTCTGTCTCTAAGGTTTGTTTCCTCTTGATGAAGCCTAAAGCAGGGACTGCCGAATAACACTTATAATGAAAAAAGTTGCCAAACTTCCAAAACACTAGAGTCTCCTGAAATCTCAATATATATTTTTTCATCCAATCTTCATGATACTTTCAAGTAATGATCAGTACACCAATCCCACTTGGATGCTCAAGTTTCGTTCTTTTACGTTGAAGCATTCGTTTGCAGTAACAGTTTGAATTTTTAGGTTTAACTCTGTTTTCTCCTATATTGACAGATGCAGTTAGAACTTTAAATCAAGCACGGTTTGTGCTAGCTTCTTGAAACTTGACACAATACAGTAGTTCTACGTTCTATCTCTAAAGTTTGTCTCCTCTTGATGTAGACTTAAGCAGATACTGGTGAATGACACATTCAATGAAAGGCGTTGTTAGGCTGCCAAAACACTAGAGTCTCCTGAAATCTCAACATAAATTTTTGCTTCCGACCTTCATGATACTTTCAAGTAATGAGCAGTACACCAATCAAACTTGGATGCCCACGTTTCGTTCTCCTAGTTTGAAGCATTCGTTTGCAGTAACAGTTTGAATTTTTAGGTTTCACTCTGTTTTCTCCTATATTGACAGGTGCGTTCGAACTCTAAATCAAACACGGTTTGTGCTAGCTTCTTGAAACTTGACACAATACATTAGTTCTACAATCTATCTCTAAGGTTTGTTTCCTCTTGATGTAGCCTAAAGCAGAGACTGGCGAATAACACTCATATTGAAGGGGTTGCCAAACTTCCAAAACACTAGATTCTCCTGAAATCTCAACATATATTTTTTCATCCAATTTCATGATACTATCAAGTAATGATCAGTACACCAATCCCACTTGGATGCTCAAGTTTCGTTCTTTTACGTTGAAGCATTCGTTTGCAGTAACAGTTTGAATTTTTAGGTTTCACTCTGTTTTCTCCTATATTGACAGATGCGTTCGAACTCTAAATCAAACACGGTTTGTGCTAGCTTCTTGAAACTTGACACAATACATTAGTTCTACGTTCTGTCTCTAAGGTTTGTTTCCTCTTGATGTAGCCTAAAGCAGGGACTGGCGAATAACACTTATAATGAAAGGAGTTGCCAAACTTCCAAAACACTAGAGTCTCCTAAAATCTCAACATATATTTTTTCATCCAATCTTCATGATACTTTCAAGTAATGATCAGTACACCAATTCCACTTGGATGCTCAAGTTTCGTTCTTTTACGTTGAAGCATTCGTTTGCAGTAACAGTTTGAATTTTTAGGTTTCACTCTGTTTTCTCCTATATTGACAGATGCAGTTAGAACTCTAAATCAAACACGGTTTGTGCTAGCTTCTTGAAACTTGACACAATACATTAGTTCTACGTTCTGTCTCTAAGGTTTGTTTCCTCTTGATGTAGCCTAAAGCAGGGACTGGCGAATAACACTTATAATGAAAGGAGTTGATAAACTTCCAAAACACTAGAGTCTACTGAAATCTCAACATATATTTTTTCATCCAATCTTCATGATACTTTCAAGTAATGATCAGTACACCAATTCCACTTGGATGCTCAAGTTCGTTCTTTTACGTTGAAGCATTCGTTTGCAGTAACAGTTTGAATTTTTAGGTTTCACTCTGTTTTCTCCTATATTGACAGATGCAGTTAGAACTCCAAATCAAACACGGTTTGTCCTAGCTTCTTGAAACTTAACACAATACAGTAGTTCTACGTTCTATTTCTAAGGTTTGTTTCCTCTTGATGTAGCTTTAAGCAGATACTGGTGAATGAAACATTCAATGAAAGGCGTTGTTAGGCGGCCAAAACACTAGAGTCTCCAGAAATCTCAACATAAATTTTTGCTTCCGACCTTCATGATACTTTCAAGTAATGAGCAGTACACCAATCAAACTTGGATGCCCAAGTTTCGTTCTCCTAGGTTGAAGCATTCGTTTGCAGTAACAGTTTCAATTTTTAGGATTCACTCTATTTCTCCTATATTGACAGATGCAGTTCGAACTCTAAATCAAATACGGTTTGTGCTAGCTTCTTGAAACTTGACACAATACATTAGTTCTACGTTCTGTCTCTAAGGTTTGTTTCCTCTTGATGTAGCCTAAAGCAGGGACTGGCGAATAACACTCATATTGAAGGGGTTGCCAAACTTCCAAAACACTAGAGTCTCCTGAAATCTCAACATATATTTTTTCATCCAATCTTCATGATACTTTCAAATAATGATCAGTACACCAATCCCACTTGGATGCTCAAGTTTCGTTCTTTTACGTTGAAGCATTCGTTTGCAGTAACAGTTGGAAGTTTTAGGTTTCACTCTGTTTTCTCCTATATTGACTGATGCAGTTAGAACTCTAAATCAAACACGGTTTGTGCTAGCTTCTTGAAACTTGACACAATACAGTAGTTCTACGTTCTATCTCTAAGGTTTGTTTCCTCTTGATGTAGCCTTAAGCAGATACTGGTGAATGACACATTCAATGAAAGCGTTGTTAGACGGCCAAAACACTAGAGTCTCCTGAAATCTCAACATAAATTTTTGCTTCCGACCTTCATGGTACTTTCAAGTAATGAGCAGTACACCAATCAAACTTGGATGCCCAAGTTTCGTTCTCCTAGGTTGAAGCATTCGTTTGCAGTAACAGTTTGAATTTTTAGGTTTCACTCTGTTTTCTCCTATATTGACAGACGCAGTTCGAACTATATCAAACACGGTTTGTGCTAGCTTCTTGAAACTTGACAGAATACATTAGTTCTACGTTCTATCTCTAAGGTTTGTTTCCTCTTGATGAAGCCTAAAGCAGGGACTGGCGAATAACACTTATAATGCAAAAAGTTGCCAAACTTCCAAAACACTAGAGTCTCCTGAAATCCCAATATATATTTTTTCATCCAATCTTCATGATACTTTCAAGTAATGATCAGTACACCAATCCCACTTGGATGCTCAAGTTTCGTTCTTTTACGTTGAAGCATTCGTTTGCAGTAACAGTTTGAATTTTTAGGTTTCACTCTGTTTTCTCCTAAATTGACAGATGCAGTTAGAACTCTAAATCAAACACGGTTTGTGCTAGCTTCTTGAAACTTGACACAATACATTAGTTCTACGTTCTATCTCTAAGGTTTGTTTCCTCTTGATGTAGCCTAAAGCAGGGACTGGCGAATAACACTCATATTGAAGGGGTTGCCAAACTTCCAAAACACTAGAGTCTCCTGAAATCTCAATATATATTTTTTCATCCAATCTTCATGATACTTTCAAGTAATGAACAGTACACCAATCCCACTTGGATGCTCAAGTTTCGTTCTTTTACATTGAAGCATTCCTTTGCAGTAACAGTTTGAATTTTTAGGTTTCACTCTGTTTTCTCCTATATTGACAGATGCAGTTAGAACTCCAAATCAAACACGGTTTGTGCTAGCTTCTTGAAACTTGACACAATACATTAGTTCTACGTTCTATCTCTAAGGTTTGTTTCCTCTTGATGTAGACTTAAGCAGATACTGGTGAATGACACATTCAATGAAAGGCGTTGTTAGGCTGCCAAAACACTAGAGTCTCCTGAAATCTCAACATAAATTTTTGCTTCCGACCTTCATGATACTTTCAAGTAATGAGCAGTACACCAATCAAACTTGGATGCCCAAGTTTCGTTCTCCTAGGTTGAAGCATTCGTTTGCAGTAACAGTTTGAATTTTTAGGTTTCACTCTGTTTTCTACTATATTGACAGATGCGTTCGAACTCTAAATCAAACACGGTTTGTGCTAGCTTCTTGAAACTTGACACAATACATTAGTTCTACGATCTATCTCTAAGGTTTGTTTCCTCTTGATGTAGCCTAAAGCAGGGACTGGCGAATAACACTCATATTGAAGGGGTTGCCAAACTTCCAAAACACTAGAGTCTCCTGAAATCTCAACATATAATTTTTCATCCAATCTTCATGATACTTTCAAGTAATGATCAGTACACCAATCCCACTTGGATGCTCAAGTTTCGTTCTTTTACGTTGAAGCATTCGTTTGCAGTAACAGTTTGAATTTTTAGGTTTCACTCTGTTTTCTCCTATATTGACAGATGCAGTTAGAACTCTAAATCAAACACGGTTTGTGCTAGCTTCTTGAAACTTGACACAATACAGTAGTTCTACGTTCTATCTCTAAGGTTTGTTTCCTCTTGATGTAGCCTTAAGCAGATACTGGTGAATGACACATTCAATGAAAGGCGTTGTTAGACGGCCAAAACACTAGAGTCTCCTGAAATCTCAACATAAATTTTTGCTTCCGACCTTCATGATACTTTCAAGTAATGAGCAGTACACCAATCAAACTTGGATGCCCAAGTTTCGTTCTCCTAGGTTGAAGCATTCGTTTGCAGTAACAGTTTGAATTTTTAGGTTTCACTCTGTTTTCTCCTATATTGACAGACGCAGTTCGAACTATATCAAACACGGTTTGTGCTACCTTCTTGAAACTTGACACAATACATTAGTTCTATGTTCTATCTCTAAGGTTTGTTTCCTCTTGATGTAGCCTAAAGCAGGGACTGGCGAATAACACTTATAATGAAAGGAGTTGCCAAACTTCCAAAACACTAGAGTCTCCTAAAATCTCAACATATATTTTTTCATCCAATCTTCATGATACTTTCAAGTAATGATCAGTACACCAATCCCACTTGGATGCTCAAGTTTCGTTCTTTTACGTTGAAGCATTCATTTGCAGTAACAGTTTGAATTTTTACGTTTCACTCTGTTTTCTCCTATATTGACAGATGCAGTTAGAACTCTAAATCAAACACGGTTTGTGCTAGCTTCTTGAAACTTGACACAATACAGTAGTTCTACGTTCTATCTCTAAGGTTTGTTTCCTCTTGATGTAGCCTTAAGCAGATACTGGTGAATGACACATTCAATGAAAGGCGTTGTTAGACGGCCAAAACACTAGAGTCTCCTGAAATCTCAACATAAATTTTTGCTTCCGACCTTCATGATACTTTCAAGTAATGAGCAGTACACCAATCAAACTTGGATGCCCAAGTTTCATTCTCCTAGGTTGAAGCATTCGTTTGCAGTAACAGTTTGAATTTTTAGGTTTCACTCTGTTTTCTACTATATTGACAGATGCGTTCGAACTCTGAATCAAATACGGTTTGTGCTAGCTTCTTGAAACTTGACACAATACATTAGTTCTACGTTCTGTCTCTAAGGTTTGTTTCCTCTTGATGAAGCCTAAAGCAGGGACTGGCGAATAACACTTATAACGAAAAAAGTTGCCAAACTTCCAAAACACTAGAGTCTCCTGAAATCTCAATATATATTTTTTCATCCAATCTTCATGATACTTTCAAGTAATGATCAGTACAGCAATCCCACTTGGATGCTCAAGTTTCATTCTTTTACGTTGAAACATTCGTTTGCAGTAACAGTTTGAATTTTTTAGGTTTCACTCTGTTTTCTCCTATATTGACAGATGCAGTAGAACTCCAAATCAAACACGGTTTGTGCTAGCTTCTTGAAACTTGACACAATACAGTAGTTCTACGTTCTATCTCTAAGGTTTGTTTCCTCTTGATTTAGCCTAAAGCAGGGACTGGCGAATAACACTCATATTGAAGGGATTGCCAAACTTCCAAAACACTAGAGTCTCCAAAATCTCAAGATATATTTTTCATCCAATCTTCATGATACTTTCAAGTAATGATCAGTACACCAATCCCACTTGGATGCTCAAGTTTCATTCTTTTACGTTGAAACATTCGTTTGCAGTAACAGTTTGAATTTTTAGGTTTCACTCTGTTTTCTCCTATATTGACAGATGCAGTTAGAACTCCAAATCAAACACGGTTTGTGCTAGCTTCTTGAAACCTGACACAATACAGTAGTTCTACGTTCTATCTCTAAGGTTTGTTTCCTCTTGATGTATCTTTAAGCAGATACTGGTGAATGAAACATTCAATGAAAGGCGTTGTTAGGCGGCGAAAACACTAGAGTCTCCTGAAATCTCAACATAAATTTTTGCTTCCGAGCTTCATGATACTTTCAAGTAATGAGCAGTACACCAATCAAACTTGGATGCCCAAGTTTCGTTCTCCTAGGTTGAAGCATTTGTTTGCAGTAACAGTTTGAATTTTTAGGTTTCACTCTGTTTTCTACTATTATTGACAGATGCGTTCGAAATCTAAATCAAATACGGTTTGTGCTAGCTTCTTGAAACTAGACACAATACATTAGTTCTACGTTCTGTCTCTAAGGTTTGTTTCCTCTTGATGTACCTAAAGCAGGGACTGGCGAATAACACTCATATTGAAGGGGTTGCCAAACTTCCAAAACACTAGAGGTCTCCTGAAATCTCAACATATATTTTTTCATCCAATCTTCATGATACTTTCAAATAATGATCAGTACACCAATCCCACTTGGATGCTCAAGTTTCGTTCTTTTACGTTGAAGCATTCGTTTGCAGTAACAGTTGGAAGTTTAGGTTTCACTCTGTTTTCTCCTATATTGACTGATGCAGTTAGAACTCTAAATCAAACACGGTTTGTGCTAGCTTCTTGAAACTTGACACAATACAGTAGTTCTACGTTCTATCTCTAAGGTTTGTTTCCTCTTGATGTAGCCTTAGCAGATACTGGTGAATGACACATTCAATGGAAAGCGTTGTTAGACAGCCAAAACACTAGAGTCTCCTGAAATCTCAACATAAATTTTTGCATCCGAGCTTCATGATACTTTCAAGTAATGAGCAGTACACCAATCAAACTTGGATGCCCAAGTTTCATTCTCCTAGGTTGAAGCATTCGTTTGCAGTAACAGTTTGAATTTTTAGGTTTCACTCTGTTTTCTACTATATTGACAGAAGCGTTCGAACTCTGAATCAAATACGGTTTGTGCTAGCTTCTTGAAACTTGACACAATACATTAGTTCTACGTTCTGTCTCTAAGGTTTGTTTCCTCTTGATGAAGCCTAAAGCAGGGACTGGCGAATAACACTTATAATGAAAAAGTTGCCAAACTTCCAAAACACTAGAGTCTCCTGAAATTTCAATATATATTTTTCATCCAATCTTCATGATACTTTCAAGTAAGATCAGTACAGCAATCCCACTTGGATGCTCAAGTTTCGTTCTTTTACGTGAAGCATTCGTTTGCAGTAACAGTTTGAATTTTTAGGTTTCACTCTGTTTTCTCCTATATTGACAGATGCAGTTAGAACTCCAAATCAAACACGTTTGTGCTAGCTTCTTGAAACTTGACACAATACATTAGTTCTACGTTCTATCTCTAAGGTTTGTTTCCTCTTGATGTAGCCTAAAGCAGGGACTGGCGAATAACACTCATATTGAAGGATTGCCAAACTTCCAAAACACTAGAGTCTCCAAAATCTCAAGATATATTTTTTCATCCAGTCTTCATGATACTTTCAAGTAATGATCAGTACACCAATCCCACTTGGATGCTCAAGTTTCATTCTTTTACGTTGAAACATTCGTTTGCAGTAACAGTTTGAATTTTTTAGGTTCACTCTGTTTTCTCCTATATTGACAGATGCAGTTAGAACTCCAAATCAAACACGGTTGTGCTAGCTTCTTGAAACTTGACACAATACAGTAGTTCTACGTTCTATCTCTAAGGTTTGTTTCCTCTTGATGTAGCTTTAAGCAGATACTGGTGAATGAAACATTCAATGAAAGGCGTTGTTAGGCGGCCAAAACACTAGAGTCTCCTGAAATCTCAACATAAATTTTTGCTTCCGAGCTTCATGATACTTTCAAGTAATGAGCAGTACACCAATCAAACTTGGATGCCAAGTTTCGTTCTCCTAGGTTGAAGCATTTGTTTGCAGTAACAGTTTGAATTTTAGGTTTCACTCTGTTTCTACTATATTGACAGATGCGTTCGAAATCTAAATCAAATACGGTTTGTGCTAGCTTCTTGAAACTAGACACAATACATTAGTTCTACGTTCTGTCTCTAAGGTTTGTTTCCTCTTGATGTAGCCTAAAGCAGGGACTGGCGAATAACACTCATATTGAAGGGGTTGCCAAACTTCCAAAACACTAGAGTCTCCTGAAATCTCAACATATATTTTTTCATCCAATCTTCATGATACTTTCAAATAATGATCAGTACACCAATCCCACTTGGATGCTCAAGTTTCGTTCTTTTACGTTGAAGCATTCGTTTGCAGTAACAGTTGGAAGTTTTAGGTTTCACTCTGTTTTCTCCTATATTGACTGATGCAGTTAGAACTCTAAATCAAACACGGTTTGTGCTAGCTTTCTTGAAACTTGACACAATACAGTAGTTCTACGTTCTATCTCTA
>NW_027514033.1:48263-104588 GCF_048772815.1 Callospermophilus lateralis
CTACATTCTATTTTTATTTTTTGTTTCCTCTGGATGTATATCTAAGCAGAGACTGACCGAAAGACACATTCAATGAAAGGCATTGTTAGGCTGCCAAAATACTACAGTCTCCTGAAATCTCAACATATTTTTTTTCCGACCTTCATGATAATTTCATGTAATCAGCAGTACACCAATAAAACGTGGATGTTCAAGTTTCGTTCTCCTAGGTAGAAGCATTCGTTTGCAGTAACAGTTTGAATTTTTAGTTTTCACTCTGTTTTCTCATATATTGACAGATGCAGTTCGAACTCTAAATCAAACATGGTTTGTGCTAGCTTCCTGAAACTTGACACAATAAAGTAGTTCTACGTTCTATCTCTAACGTTTGTTTCCTCTTGATGTAGCCTTAAGCAGAGACTGGCGAATAACACTTTCAATGAAAGGCGTTGTTAAGCTTCCAAAAAACTACCGTCTCCTGAAATCTCAACATATATTTTTTCATCCAATCTTCATGATTCTTTCAAGTATTGATCAGTACACCAATCAAACGTGGATAGCCAAGTTTTGTTCTTCTAGGTTGTAGCATTCGTTTGCAGGAACAGTTAGAATTTATAGGTTTCACTCTATTTTCTCCTATATTGACAGATGCAGTTAGAACTCTAAATCAAACACGGTTTGTGCTAGCTTCTTGAAACTTGACACAATAAAGTAGTTCTACGTTCTATCTCTAAGGTTTGTTTCCTCTTGTATCCTAAAGCTGGGAATGGCGAATAACACTTATACTGAAAGGGGTTGCCAAACTTCCAACACACTAGAGTCTCCTGAATTCTCAACATATATTTTTTCATCCAATCTTCATGATATTTTCAAGTAATGATCAGTACACCAATACCACTTGGATGCCAAAGTTTAGTTCTCCTAGATTGAAGCATTCGTTTGGAGTAACAGTTTGAATTTTTAGGTTTCACTCTGTTTTCTCATATATTGACAATGTAGTTCGAACTCTAAATCAAACACGGTTTGTGCTAGCTTCTTGAAACTTGAAACAGTAAAGTAGTTCTACATTCTATTTTTTTTTTTGTTTCCTCTGGATGTAGACCTAAGCAGAGACTGAAGAAAGACACATTCAATGAAAGGCGTTGTTAGGCTGCCAAAATACTACAGTCTCCTGAAATCTCAACATATTTTTTTTCCGACCTTCATGATAATTTCAAGTAATGAGCAGTACACCAATAAAACGTGGATGTTCAAGTTTCGTTCTCCTAGGTTGAAGCATTCGTTTGCAGTAACAGTTTGAATTTTTAGTTTTCACTCTGTTTTCTCCTATATTGACAGATGCAGTTCGAACTCTAAATCAAACATGGTTTGTGCTAGCTTCTTGAAACTTGACACAATAAAGTAGTTCTATGTTCTATCTCTAACGTTTGTTTCCTCTTGATGTAGCCTTAAGCAGAGACTGGCGAATAACACTTTCAATGAAAGGCGTTGTTAAGCTTCCAAAAAAACTACCGTCTCCTGAAATCTCAACATATATTTTTTCATCCAATCTTCATGATTCTTTCAAGTATTGATCAGTACACGAATCAAACGTGGATAGCCAAGTTTTGTTCTTCTAGGTTGTAGCATTCATTTGCAGGAACAGTTAGAATTTATAGGTTTCACTCTATTTTCTCCTATATTGACAGATGCAGTTAGAACTCTAAATCAAACATGGTTTGTGCTAGCTTCTTGAAACTTGACACAATAAAGTAGTTCTACATTCTATCTGTAAGGTTTGTTTCCTCTTGTATCCTAAAGCTGGGACTGGCGAATAACACTTATACTGAAAGGGGTTGCCAAACTTCCAACACACTAGAGTCTCCTGAAATCTCAACATATATTTTTTCATCCAATCTTCATGATACTTTCAAGTAATGATCAGTACACCAATCCCACTTGGATGCCAAAGTTTAGTTCTCCTAGATTGAAGCATTCTTTTGGAGTAACAGTTTGAATTTTTAGGTTTCACTCTGTTTTCTCCTATATTGACAATGTAGTTCGAACTCTAAATCAAACACGGTTTGTGCTAGCTTCTTGAAACTTGAAACAGTAAAGTAGTTCTACATTCTATTTTTATTTTTTGTTTCCTCTGGATGTAGACCTAAGCAGAGACTGAAGAAAGACACATTCAATGAAAGGCATTGTTAGGCTGCCAAAATACTACAGTCTCCTGAAATCTCAACATATTTTTTTCCGACCTTCATGATAATTTCAAGTAATGAGCAGTACACCAATAAAACGTGGATGTTCAAGTTTCGTTCTCCTAGGTTGAAGCATTCGTTTGCAGTAACAGTTTGAATTTTTAGTTTTCACTCTCTTTTCTCCTATATTGACAGATGCAGTTCGAACTCTAAATCAAACATGGTTTGTGCTAGCTTCCTGAAACTTGACACAATAAAATAGTTCTACGTTCTATCTCTAAGGTTTGTTTCCTCTTGATGTAGCCTTAAGCAGAGACTGGCGAATAACACTTTCAATGAAAGGCGTTGTTAAGCTTCCAAAAAACTACCGTCTCCTGAAATCTCAACATATATTTTTTCATCCAATCTTCATGATTCTTTCAAGTATTGATCAGTACACCAATCAAACGTGGATGCCCATTTTGGTTCTTCTAGGTTGTAGCATTCGTTTGCAGGAACAGTTAGAAATTATAGGTTTCACTCTGTTTTCTCCTATATTGACAGATGCAGTTAGAACTCTAAATCAAACACGGTTTGTGCTAGCTTCTTGAAACTTGACACAATAAAGTAGTTCTACGTTCTATCTCTAAGGTTTGTTTCCTCTTGTATCCTAAAGCTGGGACTGGCGAATAACACTTATACTGAAAGGGGTTGCCAAACTTCCAACACACTAGAGTCTCCTGAAATCTCAACATATATTTTTTCATCCAATCTTCATGATACTTTCAAGTAATGATCAGTACACCAATCCCACTTGGATGCCAAAGTTTAGTTCTCCTAGATTGAAGCATTCTTTTGGAGTAACAGTTTGAATTTTTAGGTTTCACTCTGTTTTCTCCTATATTGACAAATGTAGTTCGAACTCTAAATCTAACACGGTTTGTGCTAGCTTCTTGAAACTTGAAACAGTAAAGTAGTTCTACATTCTATTTTTATTTTTTGTTTCCTCTGGATGTAGACCTAAGCAGAGACTGACGAAAGACACATTCAATGAAAGGCGTTGTTAGGCTGCCAAAATACTACAGTCTCCTGAAATCTCAACATATTTTTTTTCCGACCTTCATGATAATTTCAAGTAATGAGCAGTACACCAATAAAACGTGGATGTTCAGTTTCGTTCTCCTAGGTTGAAGCATTCGTTTGCAGTAAAAATTTGAATTTTTAGTTTTCACTCTGTTTTCTCCTATATTGACAGATGCAGTTCGAACTCTAAATCAAACATGGTTTGTGCTAGCTTCTTGAAACTTGACACAATAAAGTAGTTCTACGTTCTATCTCTAAGGTTTGTTTCCTCTTGATGTAGCCTTAAGCAGAGGACTGGCGAATAACACTTTCAATGAAAGGCGTTGTTAAGCTTCCAAAAAAATACCGTCTCCTGAAATCTCAACATATATTTTTTCATCCAATCTTCATGATTCTTTCAAGTATTGATCAGTACACCAATCAAACGTGGATGCCCAAGTTTTGTTCTTCTAGGTTGTAGCATTCGTTTGCAGGAACAGTTAGAAATTATAGGTTTCACTCTGTTTTCTCCTATATTGATAGATAAAGTTAGAACTCTAAATCAAACACGGTTTGTGCTAGCTTCTTGAAACTTGACACAATAAAGTAGTTCTACGTTCTATCTCTAAGGTTTGTTTCCTCTTGTATCCTAAAGCTGGGACTGGCGAATAACACTTATACTGAAAGGGGTTGCCAAACTTCCAAAACACTAGAGTCTCCTGAAATCTCAACATATATTTTTTCATCCAATCTTCATGATACTTTCAAGTAATGATCAGTACACCAATCCCACTTGGATGCCAAAGTTAGGTTCTCCTACATTGAAGCATTCTTTTGGAGTAACAGTTTGAATTTTTAGGTTTCACTCTGTTTTCTCCTATATTGACAATATAGTTCGAACTCTAAATCAAACACGGTTTGTGCTAGCTTCTTGAAACTTGAAACAGTAAAGTAGTTCTACATTCTATTTTTATTTTTTGTTTCCTCTGGATGTAGACCTAAGCAGAGACTGATGAAAGACACATTCAATGAAAGGCGTTGTTAGGCTGCCAAAATACTACAGTCTCCTGAAATATCAACATATTATTTTTTCTGACCTTCATGATAATTTCAAGTAATGAGCAGTACACCAATAAAACGTGGATGTTCAACTTTCGTTCTCCTAGGTTGAAGCATTCGTTTGCAGTAACAGTTTGAATTTTTAGTTTTCACTCTCTTTTCTCCTATATTGACAGATGCAGTTCGAACTCTAAATCAAACATGGTTTGTGCTAGCTTCCTGAAACTTGACACAATAAAGTAGTTCTACGTTCTATCTCTAAGGTTTGTTTCCTCTTGATGTAGCCTTAAGCAGAGACTGGCGAATAACACTTTCAATGAAAGGCGTTGTTAAGCTTCCAAAAAACTACCGTCTCCTGAAATCTCAACATATATCTTTTCATCCAATCTTCATGAGTCTTTCAAGTATTGATCAGTACACCAATCAAACGTGGATGCCCAAGTTTTGTTCTTCTAGGTTGTAGCATTCGTTTGCAGGAACAGTTAGAAATTATAGGTTTCACTCTGTTTTCTCCTATATTGACAGATGCAGTTAGAACTCTAAATCAAACACGGTTTGTGCTAGCTTTTGAAACTTGACACAATAAAGTAGTTCTACGTTCTATCTCTAAGGTTTGTTTCCTCTTGTATCCTAAAGCTGGGACTGGTGAATAACACTTATACTGAAAGGGGTTGCCAACTTCCAACACACTAGAGTCTCCTGAAATCTCAACATATATTTTTTCATCCAATCTTCATGATACTTTCAAGTAATGATCAGTACACCAATCCCACTTGGATGAAAAAGTTTAGTTCTCCTAGATTGAAGCATTCTTTTGGAGTAACAGTTTGAATTTTTAGGTTTCACTCTGTTTTCTCCTATATTGACAAATGTAGTTCGAACTCTAAATCAAACACGGTTGGTGCTAGCTTCTTGAAAATTGAAACAGTAAAGTAGTTCTACATTCTATTTTTATTTTTTGTTTCCTCTGGATGTAGATCTAAGCAGAGACTGACGAAAGACACATTCAATGAAAGGCATTGTTAGGCTGCCAAAATACTACAGTCTCCTGAAATCTCAACATATTTTTTTTCCGACCTTCATGATAATTTCATGTAATCAGCAGTACACCAATAAAACGTGGATGTTCAAGTTTCGTTCTCCTAGGTAGAAGCATTCGTTTGCAGTAACAGTTTGAATTTTTAGTTTTCACTCTGTTTTCTCATATATTGACAGATGCAGTTCGAACTCTAAATCAAACATGGTTTGTGCTAGCTTCCTGAAACTTGACACAATAAAGTAGTTCTACGTTCTATCTCTAACGTTTGTTTCCTCTTGATGTAGCCTTAAGCAGAGACTGGCGAATAACACTTTCAATGAAAGGCGTTGTTAAGCTTCCAAAAAACTACCGTCTCCTGAAATCTCAACATATATTTTTTCATCCAATCTTCATGATTCTTTCAAGTATTGATCAGTACACCAATCAAACGTGGATAGCCAAGTTGTGTTCTTCTAGGTTGTAGCATTCGTTTGCAGGAACAGTTAGAATTTATAGGTTTCACTCTATTTTCTCCCTATATTGACAGATGCAGTTAGAACTCTAAATCAAACACGGTTTGTGTTAGCTTCTTGAAACTTGACACAATAAAGTAGTTCTACGTTCTATCTCTAAGGTTTGTATCCTCTTGTATGCTAAAGCTGGGAATGGCGAATAACACTTATACTGAAAGGGGTTGCCAAACTTCCAACACACTAGAGTCTCCTGAATTCTCAACATATATTTTTTCATCCAATCTTCATGATATTTTCAAGTAATGATCAGTACACCAATCCACTTGGATGCCAAAGTTTAGTTCTACTAGATTGAAGCATTCGTTTGGAGTAAACAGTTTGAATTTTTAGGTTTCACTCTGTTTTCTCATATATTGACAATGTAGTTCGAACTCTAAATCAAACACGGTTTGTGCTAGCTTCTTGAAACTTGAAACAGTAAAGTAGTTCTACATTCTATTTTTATTTTTTGTTTCCTCTGGATGTAGACCTAAGCAGAGACTGATGAAAGACACATTTAATGAAAGGCGTTGTTAGGCTGCCAAAATACTACAGTCTCCTGAAATATCAACATATTATTTTTTCCGACCTTCATGATAATTTCAAGGAATGAGCAGTACACCAATAAAACGTGGATGTTCAAGTTTCGTTCTCCTAGGTTGAAGCATTCGTTTGCAGTAACAGTTTGAATTTTTAGTTTTCACTCTGTTTTCTCCTATATTGACAGATGCAGTTCGAACTATAAATCAAACACGGTTTGTGTTAGCTTCTGAAACTTGACACAATAAAGTAGTTCTACGTTCTATCTCTAAGGGTTTGTTTCCTCTTGTATCCTAAAGCTGGGAATGGCGAATAACACTTATACTGAAAGGGGTTGCCAAACTTCCAACACACTAGAGTCTCCTGAATTCTCAACATATATTTTTTCATCCAATCTTCATGATATTTTCAAGTAATGATCAGTACACCAATCCCACTTGGATGCCAAAGTTTAGTTCTCCTAGATTGAAGCATTCGTTTGGAGTAACAGTTTGAATTTTTAGGTTTCACTCTGTTTTCTCATATATTGACAATGTAGTTCGAACTCTAAATCAAACACGGTTTGTGCTAGCTTCTTGAAACTTGAAACAGTAAAGTAGTTCTACATTCTATTTTTATTTTTTGTTTCCTCTGGATGTAGACCTAAGCAGAGACTGATGAAAAGACACATATAATGAAAGGCGTTGTTAGGCTGCCAAAATACTACAGTCTCCTGAAATATCAACATATTATTTTTTCCGACCTTCATGATAATTTCAAGGAATGAGCAGTACACCCAATAAAACGTGGATGTTCAAGTTTCGTTCTCCTAGGTTGAAGCATTCGTTGCAGTAACAGTTTGAATTTTTAGTTTTCACTCTGTTTTCTCCTATATTGACAGATGCAGTTCGAACTATAAATCAAACACGGTTTGTGCTAGCTTCTTGAAACTTGACACAATAAAGTAGTTCTACGTTCTATCTCTAAGGTTTGTTTCCTCTTGATGTAGCCTTAAGCAGAGACTGGCGAATACCACTTTCAATGAAAGGCGTTGTTAAGCTTCCAAAAAACTACCGTCTCCTGAAATCTCAACATATATCATTTCATCCAATCTTCATGATTCTTTCAAGTATTGATCAGTACACCAATCAAACGTGGATGCCCAAGTTTTGTTCTTCTAGGTTGTAGCATTCGTTTGCAGGAACAGTTAGAAATTATAGGTTTCACTCTGTTTTCTCCTATATTGACAGATACAGTTAGAACTCTAAATCAAACACGGTTTGTGCTAGCTTCTTGAAACTTGACACAATAAAGTAGTTCTATGTTCTATCTCTAAGGTTTGTTTCCTCTTGTATCCTAAAGCTGGGACTGGCGAATAACACTTATACTGAAAGGGGTTGCCAAACTTCCAAAACACTAGAGTCTCCTGAAATCTCAACATATATTTTTTCATCCAATCTTCATGATACTTTCAAGTAATGATCAGTACACCAATCCCACTTGGATGCCAAAGTTAGGTTCTCCTACATTGAAGCATTCTTTTGGAGTAACAGTTTGAATTTTTAGGTTTCACTCTGTTTTCTCCTATATTGACAATGTAGTTCGAACTCTAAATCAAACACGGTTTGTGCTAGCTTCTTGAAACTTGAAACAGTAAAGTAGTTCTACATTCTATTTTTATTTTTTGTTTCCTCTGGATGTAGACCTAAGCAGAGACTGATGAAAGACACATTCAATGAAAGGCGTTGTTAGGCTGCCAAAATACTACAGTCTCCTGAAATATCAACATATTATTTTTTCCGACCTTCATGATAATTTCAAGTAATGAGCAGTACACCAATAAAACGTGGATGTTCAAGTTTCGTTCTCCTAGGTTGAAGCATTCGTTTGCAGTAACAGTTTGAATTTTTAGTTTTCACTCTCTTTTCTCCTATATTGACAGATGCAGTTCGAACTCTAAATCAAACATGGTTTGTGCTAGCTTCCTGAAACTTGACACAATAAAGTAGTTCTACGTTCTATCTCTAAGGCTTGTTTCCTCTTGATGTAGCCTTAAGCAGAGACTGGCGAATAACACTTTCAATGAAAGGCCTTGTTAAGCTTCCAAAAAACTACCGTCTCCTGAAATCTAAACATATATCTTTTCATCCAATCTTCATGATTCTTTCAAGTATTGATCAGTACACCAATCAAACGTGGATGCCCAAGTTTTGTTCTTCTAGGTTGTAGCATTCGTTTGCAGGAACAGTTAGAAATTATAGGTTTCATTCTGTTTTCTCCTATATTGACAGATACAGTTAGAACTCTAAATGAAACACGGTTTGTGCTAGCTTCTTGAAACTTGACACAATAAAGTAGTTCTACGTTCTATCTCTAAGGTTTGTTTCCTCTTGTATCCTAAAGCTGGGACTGGCGAATAACACTTATACTGAAAGGGGTTGCCAAATTCCAAAACACTAGAGTCTCCTGAAATCTCAACATATATTTTTTCATCCAATCTTCATGATACTTTCAAGTAATGATCAGTACACCAATCCCACTTGGATGCCAAAGTTTAGTTCTCCTAGATTGAAGCATTCTTTTGGAGTAACAGTTTGAATTTTTAGGTTTCACTCTGTTTCTCCTATATTGACAAATGTAGTTCGAACTCTAAATCAAACACGGTTTGTGCTAGCTTCTTGAAACTTGAAACAGTAAAGTAGTTCTACATTCTATTTTTATTTTTTGTTTCCTCTGGATGTAGATCTAAGCAGAGACTGACGAAAGACACATTCAAAGAAAGGCATTGTTAGGCTGCCAAAATACTACAGTCTCCTGAAATCTCAACATATTTTTTTTCCGACCTTCATGATAATTTCATGTAATCAGCAGTACACCAATAAAACGTGGATGCTCAAGTTTCGTTCTCCTAGGTAGAAGCATTCGTTTGCAGTAACAGTTTGAATTTTTAGTTTTCACTCTGTTTTCTCATATATTGACAGATGCTGTTCGAACTCTAAATCAAACATGGTTTGTGCTAGCTTCTTGAAACTTGACACAATAAAGTAGTTCTACGTTCTATCTCTAACGTTTGTTTCTTCTTGATGTAGCCTTAAGCAGAGACTGGCGAATAACACTTTCAATGAAAGGCGTTGTTAAGCTTCCAAAAAACTACCGTCTCCTGAAATCTCAACATATATTTTTTCATCCAATCTTCATGATTCTTTCAAGTATTGATCAGTACACCAATCAAACGTGGATAGCCAAGTTTTGTTCTTCTAGGTTGTAGCATTCGTTTGCAGGAACAGTTAGAATTTATAGGTTTCACTCTATTTTCTCCTATATTGACAGATGCAGTTAGAACTCTAAATCAAACACAGTTTGTGCTAGCTTCTTGAAACTTGACACAATAAAGTAGTTCTACGTTCTATCTCTAAGGTTTGTTTCCTCTTGATGTAGCCTTAAGCAGAGACTGGCGAATACCACTTTCAATGAAAGGCGTTGTTAAGCTTCCAAAAAACTACCGTCTCCTGAAATCTCAACATATATCATTTCATCCAATCTTCATGATTCTTTCAAGTATTGATCAGTACACCAATCAAACGTGGATGCCCAAGTTTTGTTCTTCTAGGTTGTAGCATTCGTTTGCAGGAACAGTTAGAAATTATAGGTTTCACTCTGTTTTCTCCTATATTGACAGATACAGTTAGAACTCTAAATCAAACACGGTTTGTGCTAGCTTCTTGAAACTTGACACAATAAAGTAGTTCTATGTTCTATCTCTAAGGTTTGTTTCCTCTTGTATCCTAAAGCTGGGACTGGCGAATAACACTTATACTGAAAGGGGTTGCCAAACTTCCAAAACACTAGAGTCTCCTGAAATCTCAACATATATTTTTTCATCCAATCTTCATGATACTTTCAAGTAATGATCAGTACACCAATCCCACTTGGATGCCAAAGTTAGGTTCTCCTACATTGAAGCATTCTTTTGGAGTAACAGTTTGAATTTTTAGGTTTCACTCTGTTTTCTCCTATATTGACAATGTAGTTCGAACTCTAAATCAAACACGGTTTGTGCTAGCTTCTTGAAACTTGAAACAGTAAAGTAGTTCTACATTCTATTTTTATTTTTTGTTTCCTCTGGATGTAGACCTAAGCAGAGACTGATGAAAGACACATTCAATGAAAGGCGTTGTTAGGCTGCCAAAATACTACAGTCTCCTGAAATATCAACATATTATTTTTTCCGACCTTCATGATAATTTCAAGTAATGAGCAGTACACCAATAAAACGTGGATGTTCAAGTTTCGTTCTCCTAGGTTGAAGCATTCGTTTGCAGTAACAGTTTGAATTTTTAGTTTTCACTCTCTTTTCTCCTATATTGACAGATGCAGTTCGAACTCTAAATCAAACATGGTTTGTGCTAGCTTCCTGAAACTTGACACAATAAAGTAGTTCTACGTTCTATCTCTAAGGCTTGTTTCCTCTTGATGTAGCCTTAAGCAGAGACTGGCGAATAACACTTTCAATGAAAGGCCTTGTTAAGCTTCCAAAAAACTACCGTCTCCTGAAATCTAAACATATATCTTTTCATCCAATCTTCATGATTCTTTCAAGTATTGATCAGTACACCAATCAAACGTGGATGCCCAAGTTTTGTTCTTCTAGGTTGTAGCATTCGTTTGCAGGAACAGTTAGAAATTATAGGTTTCATTCTGTTTTCTCCTATATTGACAGATACAGTTAGAACTCTAAATGAAACACGGTTTGTGCTAGCTTCTTGAAACTTGACACAATAAAGTAGTTCTACGTTCTATCTCTAAGGTTTGTTTCCTCTTGTATCCTAAAGCTGGGACTGGCGAATAACACTTATACTGAAAGGGGTTGCCAAATTCCAAAACACTAGAGTCTCCTGAAATCTCAACATATATTTTTTCATCCAATCTTCATGATACTTTCAAGTAATGATCAGTACACCAATCCCACTTGGATGCCAAAGTTTAGTTCTCCTAGATTGAAGCATTCTTTTGGAGTAACAGTTTGAATTTTTAGGTTTCACTCTGTTTTCTCCTATATTGACAAATGTAGTTCGAACTCTAAATCAAACACGGTTTGTGCTAGCTTCTTGAAACTTGAAACAGTAAAGTAGTTCTACATTCTATTTTTATTTTTTGTTTCCTCTGGATGTAGATCTAAGCAGAGACTGACGAAAGACACATTCAAAGAAAGGCATTGTTAGGCTGCCAAAATACTACAGTCTCCTGAAATCTCAACATATTTTTTTTCCGACCTTCATGATAATTTCATGTAATCAGCAGTACACCAATAAAACGTGGATGCTCAAGTTTCGTTCTCCTAGGTAGAAGCATTCGTTTGCAGTAACAGTTTGAATTTTTAGTTTTCACTCTGTTTTCTCATATATTGACAGATGCTGTTCGAACTCTAAATCAAACATGGTTTGTGCTAGCTTCTTGAAACTTGACACAATAAAGTAGTTCTACGTTCTATCTCTAACGTTTGTTTCTTCTTGATGTAGCCTTAAGCAGAGACTGGCGAATAACACTTTCAATGAAAGGCGTTGTTAAGCTTCCAAAAAACTACCGTCTCCTGAAATCTCAACATATATTTTTTCATCCAATCTTCATGATTCTTTCAAGTATTGATCAGTACACCAATCAAACGTGGATAGCCAAGTTTTGTTCTTCTAGGTTGTAGCATTCGTTTGCAGGAACAGTTAGAATTTATAGGTGTCACTCTATTTTCTCCTATATTGACAGATGCAGTTAGAACTCTAAATCAAACACAGTTTGTGCTAGCTTCTTGAAACTTGACACAATAAAGTAGTTCTACGTTCTATCTCTAAGGTTTGTTTCCTCTTGTATCCTAAAGCTGGGACTGGCGAATAACACTTATACTGAAAGGGGTTGCCCAACTTCCAACACACTAGAGTCTCCTGAAATCTCAACATATATTTTTTCATCCAATCTTCATGATACTTTCAAGTAATGATCAGTACACCAATCCCACTTGGATGCCAAAGTTTAGTTCTCCTAGATTGAAGCATTCTTTTGGAGTAACAGTTTGAATTTTTAGGTTTCACTCTGTTTTCTCCTATATTGACAAATGTAGTTCGAACTCTAAATCAAACACGGTTTGTGCTAGCTTCTTGAAACTTGAAACAGTAAAGTAGTTCTACATTCTATTTTTATTTTTTGTTTCCTCTGGATGTAGACCTAAGCAGAGACTGACGAAAGACACATTCAATGAAAGGTGTTGTTAGGCTGCCAAAATACTACAGTCTCCTGAAATCTCAACATATTTTTTTTCCGACCTTCATGATCATTTCAAGTAATGAGCAGTACACCAATAAAACGTGGATGTTCAAGTTTCGTTCTCCTAGGTTGAAGCATTCGTTTGCAGTAACAGTTTGAATTTTTAGTTTTCACTCTCTTTTCTCCTATATTGACAGATGCAGTTCGAACTCTAAATGAAACATGGTTTGTGCTAGCTTCCTGAAACCTGACACAATAAAGTAGTTCTACGTTCTATCTCTAAGGCTTGTTTCCTCTTGATGTAGCCTTAAGCAGAGACTGGCGAATAACACTTTCAATGAAAGGCGTTGTTAAGCTTCCAAAAAACTACCGTCTCCTGTAATCTCAACATATATTTTATCATCCAATCTTCATGATTCTTTCAATTATTGATCAGTACACCAAACAAACGTGGATGCCCAAGTTTTGTTCTTCTAGGTTGCAGCATTCGTTTGCAGGAACAGTTAGAAATTATAGGTTTCACTCTGTTTTCTCCTATATTGACAGATGCAGTTAGAACTCTAAATCAAACACGGTTTGTGCTAGCTTCTTGAAACTTGACACAATAAAGTAGTTCTACGTTCTATCTCTAAGGTTTGTTTCCTCTTGTATCGTAAAGCTGGGAATGGCGAATAACACTTATATTGAAAGGGGTTGCCAAACTTCCAAAACACTAGAGTCTCCTGAAATCTCAACATATATTTTTTCATCCAATCTTCATGATAGTTTCAAGTAATGATCAGTACACCAATCCCACTTGGATGCCAAAGTTTAGTTCTCCTAGATTGAAGCATTCTTTTGGAGTAACAGTTTGAATTTTTAGGTTTCACTCTGTTTTCTCCTATATTGACAAATGTAGTTCGAACTCTAAATCAAACACGGTTTGTGCTAGCTTCTTGAAACTTGAAACAGTAAAGTAGTTCTACATTCTATATTTATTTGTTGTTTCCTCTGGATGTAGACCTAAACAGAGACTGACGAAAGACACATTCAATGAAAGGCGTTGTTAGGCTGCCAAAATACTACAGTCTCCTGAAATCTCAACATATTTTTTTTTCCGACCTTCATGATAATTTCAAGTAATGAGCAGTACACCAATAAAACGTGGATGTTCAAGTTTCGTTCTCCTAGGTTGAAGCATTCGTTTGCAGTAACAGTTTGAATTTTTAGTTTTCACTCTCTTTTCTCCTATATTGACAGATGCAGTTCGAACTCTAAATCAAACATGGTTTGTGCTAGCTTCCTGAAACTTGACACAATAAAGTAGTTCTACATTCTATCTCTAAGGTTTGTTTCCTCTTGATGTAGCCTTAAGCAGAGACTGGCGAATAACACTTTCAATGAAAGGCGTTGTTAAGCTTCCAAAAAACTACAGTCTCCTGAAATCTCAACATATATTTTTTCATCCAATCTTCATGATTCTTTCAAGTATTAATCAGTACACCAATCAAACGTGGATGCCCAAGTTTTGTTCTTCTAGGTTGTAGCATTCGTTTGCAGGAACAGTTAGAAATTATAGGTTTCACTCTGTTTTCTCCTATATTGACAGATGCAGTTAGAACTCTAAATCAAACACGGTTTGTACTAGCTTCTTGAAACTTGACACAATAAAGTAGTTCTACGTTCTATCTCTAAGGTTTGTTTCCTCTTGTATCCTAAAGCTGGGACTGGCGAATAACACTTATACTGAAAGGGGTTGCCAAACTTCCAACACACTAGAGTCTCCTGAAATCTCAACATATATTTTTTCATCCAATCTTCATGATACTTTCAAGTAATGATCAGTACACCAATCCCACTTGGATGCCAAAGTTTAGTTCTCCTAGATTGAAGCATTCTTTTGGAGTAACAGTTTGAATTTTTAGGTTTCACTCTGTTTTCTCCTATATTGACAAATGTAGTTCGAACTCTAAATCAAACACGGTTTGTGCTAGCTTCTTGAAACTTGAAACAGTAAAGTAGTTCTACATTCTATTTTTATTTTTTGTTTCCTCTGGATGTAGACCTAAGCAGAGACTGACGAAAGACACATTCAATGAAAGGCGTTGTTAGGCTGCCAAAATACTACAGTCTCCTGAAATCTCAACATATTTTTTTTTCCGAACTTCATGATAATTTCATGTAATCAGCAGTACACCAATAAAACGTGGATGTTCAAGTTTCGTTCTCCTAGGTTGAAGCATTCGTTTGCAGTAACAGTTTGAATTTTTAGTTTTCACTCTGTTTTCTCCTATATTGACAGATGCAGTTCGAACTCTAAATCAAACATGGTTTGTGCTAGCTTCTTGAAACTTGACACGATAATGTAGTTCCACGTTCTATCTCTAAGGTTTGTTTCCTCTTGATGTAGCCTTAAGCAGAGACTGGCGAATAACACTTTCAATGAAAGGCGTTGTTAAGCTTCCGAAAAACTACCGTCTCCTGAAATCTCAACATATAACTTTTCATCCAATCACATGATTCTTTCAAGTATTGATCAGTACCCCAATCAAACGTGGATGCCCAAGTTTTGTTCTTCTAGGTTGTAGCATTCGTTTGCAGGAACAGTTAGAAATTATAGGTTTCACTCTGTTTTCTCCTATATTGACAGATGCACTTAGAACTCTAAATCAAACACGGTTTGTGCTAGCTTCTTGAAACTTGACACAGTAAAGTAGTTCTACGTTCTATCTCTAAGGTTTGTTTCCTCTTGTATCCTAAAGCTGGGACTGGCGAATAACACTTTTACTGAAAGGGGTTGCCAAACTTCCAAAACACTAGAGTCTCCTGAAATCTCAACATATATTTTTTCATCCAATCTTCATGATACTCTCAAGTAATGATCAGTACACCAATCCCACTTGGATGCCAAAGTTTAGTTCTCCTAGATTGAAGCATTCTTTTGGAGTAACAGTTTGAATTTTTAGGTTTCACTCTGTTTTCTCCTATATTGACAGATGCAGTTCGAACTCTAAATCAAACATGGTTTGTGCTAGCTTCTTGAAACTTGACACAATAAAGTAGTTCTACGTTCTATCTCTAAGGTTTGTTTCCTCTTGATGTAGCCTTAAGCAGAGACTGGCGAATAACATTTTCAATGAAAGGCGTTGTTAAGCTTCCAAAAAACGACCGTCTCCTGAAATCTCAACATATATCTTTTCATCCAAACTTCATGATTCTTTCAAGTATTGATCAGTACACCAATCAAACGTGGATGCCCAAGTTTTGTTCTTCTAGGTTGTAGCATTCGTTTGCAGGAACAGTTAGGAATTATAGGTTTCACTCTGTTTTCTCCTATATTGACAGATGCAGTTAGAACTCTAAATCAAACACGGTTTGTGCTACCTTCTTGAAACTTGACACAGTAAAGTAGTTCTACGTTCTATCTCTAAGGTTTGTTTCCTCTTGTATCCTAAAGCTGGGACCTGCGAATAACACTTATACTGAAAGGGGTTGCCAAACTTCCAACACACTAGAGTCTCCTGAAATTTCAACATATATTTTTTCATCCAATCTTCATGATACTTTCAAGTAATGATCAGTACACCAATCCCACTTGGATGCCAAAGTTTAGTTCTCCTAGATTGAAGCATTCTTTTGGAGTAACAGTTTGAATTTTTAGGTTTCACTCTGTTTTCTCCTATATTGACAAATGTAGTTTGAACTCTAAATCAAACACGGTTTGTGCTAGCTTCTTGAAACTTGAAACAGTTAAGTAGTTCTACATTCTATTTTTATTTTTTGTTTCCTCTGGATGTAGACCTAAGCAGAGACTGGCGAAAGACACATTCAATGAAAGGCGTTGTTAGGCTGCCAAAATACTACAGTCTCCTGAAATCTCAACATATTTTTTTTCCGACCTTCATGATCATTTCAAGTAATGAGCAGTACACCAATAAAACGTGGATGTTCAAGTTTCGTTCTCCTAGGTTGAAGCATTCGTTTGCAGTAACAGTTTGAATTTTTAGTTTTCACTCTCTTTTCTCCTATATTGACAGATGCAGTTCGAACTCTAAATCAAACATGGTTTGTGCTAGCTTCTTGAAACTTGACACAATAAAGTAGTTCTAGGTTCTATCTCTAAGGTTTGTTTCCTCTTGATGTAGCCTTAAGCAGAGACTGGCGAATAACACTTTCAATGAAAGGCGTTGTTAAGCTTCCAAAAAACTACCGTCTCCTGAAATCTCAACATATATTTTTTCATCCAATCGTCATGATTCCTTCAAGTATTGATCAGTACACCAATCAAACGTGGATGCCCAAGTTTTGTTCTTCTAGGTTGTAGCATTCGTTTGCAGGAACAGTTAGAAATTATAGGTTTCACTCTGTTTTCTCCTATATTGACAGATGCAGTTAGAACTGTAAATCAAACACGGTTTGTGCTAGCTTCTTGAAACTTGACACAATAAAGTAGTTCTACGTTCTATCTCTAAGGTTTGTTTCCTCTTGTATCCTAAAGCTGGGACTGGCGAATAACACTTATACTGAAAGGGGTTGCCAAACTTCCAACACACTAGAGTCTCCTGAAATTTCAACATATATTTTTTCATCCAATCTTCATGATATTTTCAAGTAATGATCAGTACACCAATCCCACTTGGATGCCAAAGTTTTGTTCTCCTAGATTGAAGCATTCTTTTGGAGTAACAGTTTGAATTTTTAGGTTTCACTCTGTTTTCTCCTATATTGACAAATGTAGTTCGAACTCTAAATCAAACACGGTTTGTGCTAGATTCTTGAAACTTGAAACAGTTAAGTAGTTCTACATTCTATTTTTATTTTTTGTTTCCTCTGGATGTAGACCTAAGCAGAGACTGACGAAAGACACATTCAATGAAAGGCGTTGTTAGGCTGCCAAAATACTACAGTCTCCTGAAATCTCAACATATTTTTTTTCCGACCTTCATGATAATTTCAAGTAATGAGCAGTACACCAATAAAACGTGGATGTTCAAGTTTCGTTCTCCTAGGTTGAAGAATTCGTTTGCAGTAACAGTTTGAATTTTTAGTTTTCACTCTCTTTTCTCCTATATTGACAGATGCAGTTTGAACTCTAAATCAAACATGGTTTGTGCTAGCTTCCTGAAACTTGACACAATAAAGTAGTTCTACGTTCTATCTCTAAGGTTTGTTTCCTCTTGATGTAGCCTTAAGCAGAGACTGGCGAATAACACTTTCAATGAAAGGCGTTGTTAAGCTTCCAAAAAACTACAGTCTCCTGAAATCTCAACATATATTTTTTCATCCAATCTTCATGATTCTTTCAAGTATTGATCAGTACACCAATCAAACGTGGATGCCCAAGTTTTGTTCTTCTAGGTTGTAGCATTCGTTTGCAGGAACAGTTAGAAATTATAGGTTTCACTCTGTTTTCTCCTATATTGACAGATGCAGTTAGAACTCTAAATCAAACACGGTTTGTGCTAGCTTCTTGAAACTTGACACAATAAAGTAGTTCTACGTTCTATCTCTAAGGATTTTCCTCTTGTATCCTAAAGCTGGGAATGGCGAATAACACTTATACTGAAAGGGGTGGCCAAACTTCCAAAACACTAGAGTCTCCTGAAATCTCAACATATATTTTTTCATCCAATCTTCATGATACTTTCAAGTAATGATCAGTACACCAATCCCACTTGGATGCCAAAGTTTAGTTCTCCTAGATTGAAGCATTCTTTTGGAGTAACAGTTTGAATTTTTAGGTTTCACTCTGTTTTCTCCTATATTGACAAATGTAGTTCGAACTCTCAATCAAACACGGTTTGTGCTAGCTTCTTGAAACTTGAAACAATAAAGTAGTTCTACATTCTATTTTTATTTTTTGTTTCCTCTGGATGTAGACCTAAGCAGAGACTGACGAAAACACATTCAATGAGAGGCGTTGTTAGGCTGCCAAAATACTACAGTCTCCTGAAATCTCAACATATTTTTTTTTCCGACCTTCATGATCACTTCAAGTAATGAGCAGTACACCAATAAAACGTGGATGTTCAAGTTTCGTTCTCCTAGCTTGAAGCATTCGTTTGCATTAACAGTTTGAATTTTTAGTTTTCACTCTCTTTTCTCCTATATTGACAGATGCAGTTCGAACTCTAAATCAAACATGGTTTGTGCTAGCTTCTTGAAACTTGACACAATAAAGTAGTTCTACGTTCTATCTCTAAGGTTTGTTTCCTCTTGATGTAGCCTTAAGCAGAGACTGGCGAATAACACTTTCAATGAAAGGCGTTGTTAAGCTTCCAAAAAACTACCGTCTCCTGAAATCTCAACATATATTTTTTCATCCAATCTTCATGATTCTTTCAAGTATTGATCAGTACACCAATCAAATGTGGATGCCCAAGTGTTGTTCCTCTAGGTTGTAGCATTCGTTTGCAGGAACAGTTAGAAATTATAGGTTTCACTCTGTTTTCTCCTATATTGACAGATGCAGTTAGAACTCTAAATCAAACACGGTTTGTGCTAGCTTCTTGAAACTTGACACAATAAAGTAGTTCTACGTTCTATCTCTAAGGTTTGTTTCCTCTTGTATCCTAAAGCTGGGACTGGAGAATAACACTTATACTGAAAGGGGTTGCCCAACTTCCAACACACTAGAGTCTCCTGAAATCTCAACATATATTTTTTCATCCAATCTTCATGATACTTTCAAGTAATGATCAGTACACCAATCCCACTTGGATGCCAAAGTTTAGTTCTCCTAGATTGAAACATTCTTTTGGAGTAACAGTTTGAATTTTTAGGTTTCACTTTGTTTTCTCCTATATTGACAATGTAGTTCGAACTCTAAATCAAACACGGTTTGTGCTAGCTTCTTGAAACTTGAAACAGTAAAGTAGTTCTACATTCTATTTTTATTTTTTGTTTCCTCTGGATGTAGACCTAAGCAGAGACTGACGAAAGACACATTCAATGAAAGGCGTTGTTAGGCTGCCAAAATACTACAGTCTCCTGAAATCTCAACATATTTTTTTTCCGACCTTCATGATAATTTCAAGTAATGAGCAGTACACCAATAAAACGTGGATGTTCAAGTTTCGTTCTCCTAGGTTGAAGCATTCGTTTGCAGTAACAGTTTGAATTTTTAGTTTTCACTCTCTTTTCTCCTATATTGACAGATGCAGTTCGAACTCTAAATCAAACATGGTTTGTGCTAGCTTCCTGAAACTTGACACAATAAAGTAGTTCTACGTTCTATCTCTAAGGTTTGTTTCCTCTTGATGTAGCCTTAAGCAGAGACTGGCGAATAACACTTTCAATGAAAGGCGTTGTTAAGCTTCCAAAAAACTACAGTCTCCTGAAATCTCAACATATATTTTTTCATCCAATCTTCATGATTCTTTCAAGTATTGATCAGTACACCAATCAAACGTGGATGCCCAAGTTTTGTTCTTCTAGGTTGTAGCATTCGTTTGCAGGAACAGTTAGAAATTATAGGTTTCACTCTGTTTTCTCCTATATTGACAGATGCAGTTAGAACTCTAAATCAAACACGGTTTGTGCTAGCTTCTTGAAACTTGACACAATAAAGTAGTTCTACGTTCTATCTCTAAGGATTTTCCTCTTGTATCCTAAAGCTGGGAATGGCGAATAACACTTATACTGAAAGGGGTGGCCAAACTTCCAAAACACTAGAGTCTCCTGAAATCTCAACATATATTTTTTCATCCAATCTTCATGATACTTTCAAGTAATGATCAGTACACCAATCCCACTTGGATGCCAAAGTTTAGTTCTCCTAGATTGAAGCATTCTTTTGGAGTAACAGTTTGAATTTTTAGGTTTCACTCTGTTTTCTCCTATATTGACAAATGTAGTTCGAACTCTAAATCAAACACGGTTTGTGCTAGCTTCTTGAAACTTGAAACAGTAAAGTAGTTCTACATTCTATTTTTATTTTTTGTTTCCTCTGGATGTAGACCGAAGCAGAGACTGACGAAAGACACATTCAATGAAAGGCGTTGTTAGGCTGCCAAAATACTACAGTCTCCTGAAATCTCAACATATTTTTTTTCCGACCTTCAAGATAATTTCAAGTAATGAGCAGTACACCAATAAAACGTGGATGTTCAAGTTTCGTTCTCCTAGGTTGAAGCATTCGTTTGCAGTAACAGTTTGAATTTTTAGTTTTCACTCTCTTTTCTCCTATATTGACAGATGCAGTTCGAACTCTAAATCAAACATGGTTTGTGCTAGCTTCCTGAAACTTGACACAATAAAGTAGTTCTACGTTCTATCTCTAAGGTTTGTTTCCTCTTGATGTAGCCTTAAGCAGAGACTGGAGAATAAGACTTTCAATGAAAGGCGTTGTTAAGCTTCCAAAAAACTACCGTCTCCTGAAATCTCAACATATATTTTTTCATCCAATCTTCATGATTCTTTCAAGTATTGGTCAGTACACCAATCAAACGTGGATGCCCAAGTTTTGTTCTTCTAGGTTGTAGCATTCGTTTGCAGGAACAGTTAGAAATTATAGGTTTCACTCTGTTTTCTCCTATATTGACAGATGCAGTTAGAACTCTAAATCAAACACGGTTTGTGCTAGCTTCTTGAAACTTGACACAATAAAGTAGTTCTACGTTCTATCTCTAAGGTTTGTTTCCTCTTGGATCCTAAAGCTGGGACTGGCGAATAACACTTATACTGAAAGGGGTTGCCAAACTTCCAACACAGGAGAGTCTCCTGAAATCTCAACATATATTTTTTCATCCAATCTTCATGATACTTTCAAGTAATGATCAGTACACCAATCCACTTGGATGCCAAAGTTTAGTTCTCCTAGATTGAAGCATTCTTTGGAGTAACAGTTTGAATTTTTAGGTTTCACTCTGTTTTCTCCTATATTGACAAATGTTGTTCGAACTCTAAATCAAACACGGTTTGTGCTAGCTTCTTGAAACTTGAAACAGTAAAGTAGTTCTACATTCTATTTTTATTTTTTGTTTCCTCTGGATGTAGACCTAAGTAGAGACTGACGAAAGACACATTCAATGAAAGGCGTTGTTAGGCTGCCAAAATACTACAGTCTCCTGAAATCTCAACATATTTTTTTCCGACCTTCATGATAATTTCAAGTAATGAGCAGTACACCAATAAAACGAGAATGTTCAAGTTTCGTTCTCCTAGGTTGAAGCATTCGTTTGCAGTAACAGTTTGAATTTTTACTTTTCACTCTCTTTTCTCCTATATTGACAGATGCAGTTCGAACTCTAAATCAAACATGGTTTGTGCTAGCTTCCTGAAACTTGACACAATAAAGTAGTTCTTCGTTCTATCTCTAAGGTTTGTTTCCTCTTGATGTAGCCTTAAGCAGAGACTGGCGAATAACACTTTCAATGAAAGGCTTTGTTAAGCTTCCAAAAAACTACCGTCTCCTGAAATCTCAACATATATTTTTTCATCCAATCTTCATGATTCTTTCAAGTATTGATCAGTACACCAATCAAACGTGGATGCCCAAGTTTTGTTCTTCTAGGTTGTAGCATTCGTTTGCAGGAACAGTTAGAAATTATAGGTTTCACTCTGTTTTCTCCTATATTGACAGATGCAGTTAGAACTCTAAATCAAACACGGTTTGTGCTAGCTTCTTGAATCTTGACACAATAAAGTAGTTCTACGTTCTATTTCTAAGGTTTGTTTCCTCTTGTATCCTAAACCTGGGACTGGCGAATAACACTTATTCTGAATGGGGTTGCCAAACTTCCAACACACTAGAGTCTCCTGAAATCTCAACATATATTTTTTCATCCAATCTTCATGATACTTACAAGTAATGATCAGTACACCAATTCCACTTGGATGCCAAAGTTTAGTTCTCCTATATTGAAGCATTCTTTTGGAGTAACAGTTTGAGTTTTTAGGTTTCACTCTGTTTTCTCCTATATTGACAAATGTAGTTCGAACTCTCAATCAAACAAGGTTTGTGCTAGCTTCCTGAAACTTGAAACAGTAAAGTAGTTCTACATTCTATTTTTATTTTTTGTTTCCTCTGGATGTAGACCTAAGCAGAGACTGACGAAAGACACATTCAATGAAAGGAGTTGTTAGGCTGCCAAAATACTACTGTCTCCTGAAATATCAACATATTTTTTTTTCTGACCTTCATGATGATTTCAAGTAATCAGCAGTACACCAATAAAACGTGGATGTTCAAGTTTTGTAATCCTAGGTTGAAGCATTCGTTTGCATTAACAGTTTGAATTTTTAGTTTTCACTCTGTTTTCTCCTATATTGACAGATGCAGTTCGAACTCTAAATCAAACATGGTTTGTGCTAGCTTCTTGAAACTTGACACAATAAAGTAGTTCTAGGTTCTATCTCTAAGGTTTGTTTCCTCTTGATGTAGCCTTAAGCAGAGACTGGCGAATAACACTTTCAATGAAAGGCGTTGTTAAGCTTCCAAAAACTACCGTCTCCTGAAATCTCAACATATATTTTTTCATCCAATCGTCATGATTCCTTCAAGTATTGATCAGTACACCAATCAAACGTGGATGCCCAAGTTTTGTTCTTCTAGGTTGTAGCATTCGTTTGCAGGAACAGTTAGAAATTATAGGTTTCACTCTGTTTTCTCCTATATTGACAGATGCAGTTAGAACTGTAAATCAAACACCTTTTGTGCTAGCTTCTTGAAACTTGACACAATAAAGTAGTTCTACGTTCTATCTCTAAGGTTTGTTTCCTCTTGTATCCTAAAGCTGGGACTGGCGAATAACACTTATACTGAAAGGGGTTGCCAAACTTCCAACACACTAGAGTCTCCTGAAATTTCAACATATATTTTTTCATCCAATCTTCATGATACTTTCAAGTAATGATCAGTACACCAATCCCACTTGGATGCCAAAGTTTAGTTCTCCTAGATTGAAGCATTCTTTTGGAGTAACAGTTTGAATTTTTAGGTTTCACTCTGTTTTCTCCTATATTGACAAATGTAGTTCGAACTCTAAATCAAACACGGTTTGTGCTAGATTCTTGAAACTTGAAACAGTTAAGTAGTTCTACATTCTATTTTTATTTTTTGTTTCCTCAGGATGTAGACCTAAGCAGAGACTGACGAAAGACACATTCAATGAAAGGCGTTGTTAGGCTGCCAAAATACTACAGTCTCCTGAAATCTCAACATATTTTTTTTCCGACCTTCATGATAATTTCAAGTAATGAGCAGTACACCAATAAAACGTGGATGTTCAAGTTTCGTTCTCCTAGGTTGAAGCATTCGTTTGCAGTAACAGTTTGAATTTTTAGTTTTCACTCTCTTTTCTCCTATATTGACAGATGCAGTTCGAACTCTAAATCAAACATGGTTTGTGCTAGCTTCCTGAAACTTGACACAATAAAGTAGTTCTACGTTCTATCTCTAAGGTTTGTTTCCTCTTGATGTAGCCTTAAGCAGAGACTGGCGAATAACACTTTCAATGAAAGGCGTTGTTAAGCTTCCAAAAAACTACAGTCTCCTGAAATCTCAACATATATTTTTTCATCCAATCTTCATGATTCTTTCAAGTATTGATCAGTACACCAATCAAACGTGGATGCCCAAGTTTTGTTCTTCTAGGTTGTAGCATTCGTTTGCAGGAACAGTTAGAAATTATAGGTTTCACTCTGTTTTCTCCTATATTGACAGATGCAGTTAGAACTCTAAATCAAACACGGTTTGTGCTAGCTTCTTGAAACTTGACACAATAAAGTAGTTCTACGTTCTATCTCTAAGGATTTTCCTCTTGTATCCTAAAGCTGGGAATGGCGAATAACACTTATACTGAAAGGGGTGGCCAAACTTCCAAAACACTAGAGTCTCCTGAAATCTCAACATATATTTTTTCATCCAATCTTCATGATACTTTCAAGTAATGATCAGTACACCAATCCCACTTGGATGCCAAAGTTTAGTTCTCCTAGATTGAAGCATTCTTTTGGAGTAACAGTTTGAATTTTTAGGTTTCACTCTGTTTTCTCCTATATTGACAAATGTAGTTCGAACTCTCAATCAAACACGGTTTGTGCTAGCTTCTTGAAACTTGAAACAGTAAAGTAGTTCTACATTCTATTTTTATTTTTTGTTTCCTCTGGATGTAGACCTAAGCAGAGACTGACGAAAGACACATTCAATGAGAGGCGTTGTTAGGCTGCCAAAATACTACAGTCTCCTGAAATCTCAACATATTTTTTTTTCCGACCTTCATGATCACTTCAAGTAATGAGCAGTACACCAATAAAACGTGGATGTTCAAGTTTCGTTCTCCTAGCTTGAAGCATTCGTTTGCATTAACAGTTTGAATTTTTAGTTTTCACTCTCTTTTCTCCTATATTGACAGATGCAGTTCGAACTCTAAATCAAACATGGTTTGTGCTAGCTTCTTGAAACTTGACACAATAAAGTAGTTCTACGTTCTATCTCTAAGGTTTGTTTCCTCTTGATGTAGCCTTAAGCAGAGACTGGCGAATAACACTTTCAATGAAAGGCGTTGTTAAGCTTCCAAAAAACTACCGTCTCCTGAAATCTCAACATATATTTTTTCATCCAATCTTCATGATTCTTTCAAGTATTGATCAGTACACCAATCAAATGTGGATGCCCAAGTGTTGTTCCTCTAGGTTGTAGCATTCGTTTGCAGGAACAGTTAGAAATTATAGGTTTCACTCTGTTTTCTCCTATATTGACAGATGCAGTTAGAACTCTAAATCAAACACGGTTTGTGCTAGCTTCTTGAAACTTGACACAATAAAGTAGTTCTACGTTCTATCTCTAAGGTTTGTTTCCTCTTGTATCCTAAAGCTGGGACTGGAGAATAACACTTATACTGAAAGGGGTTGCCCAACTTCCAACACACTAGAGTCTCCTGAAATCTCAACATATATTTTTTCATCCAATCTTCATGATACTTTCAAGTAATGATCAGTACACTAATCCCACTTGGATGCCAAAGTGTAGTTCTCCTAGATTGAAACATTCTTTTGGAGTAACAGTTTGAATTTTTAGGTTTCACTTTGTTTTCTCCTATATTGACAATGTAGTTCGAACTCTAAATCAAACACGGTTTGTGCTAGCTTCTTGAAACTTGAAACAGTAAAGTAGTTCTACATTCTATTTTTATTTTTTGTTTCCTCTGGATGTAGACCTAAGCAGAGAATGACGAAAGACACATTCAATGAAAGGCGTTGTTAGGCTGCCAAAATAATACAGTCTCCTGAAATCTCAACATATTTTTTTTTCCGACATTCATGATAATTTCAAGTAATGAGCAGTACACCAATAAAACGTGGATGTTCAACTTTCGTTCTCCTAGGTTGAAGCATTCGTTTGCAGTAACATTTTGAATTTTTAGTTTTCACTCTGTTTTCTCCTATATTGACAGATGCAGTTCGAACTCTAAATCAAACATGGTTTGTGATAGTTTCTTGAAACTTGACACAATAAAGTAGTTCTACGTTCTATCTCTAAGGTTTGTTTCCTCTTGATGTAGCTTTAAGCAGAGACTGGCGAATAACACTTTCAATGAAAGGCGTTTTTAAGCTTCCAAAAAACTACCATCTCCTGAAATCTCAACATATATTTTTTCATCCAATCTTCATGATTCTTTCAAGTATTGATCAGTACACCAATCAAACGTGGATGCCCAAGTTTTGTTCTTCTAGGTTGTAGCATTCGTTTGAAGGAACAGTTAGAAATTATATTTTTCACTCTGTTTTCTCCTATATTGACAGATGCATTTAGAACTCTAAATCAAACACGGTTTGTGCTAGCTTCTTGAAACTTGACACAATAAAGTAGTTCTACGTTCTATCTCTAAGGTTTGTTTCCTCTTGGATCCTAAACCTGGGACTGGCGAATAACACTTATACTGAATGGGGTTGCCAAACTTCCAACACACTAGAGTCTCCTGAAATCTCAACATATATTTTTTCATCCAATCTTCATGATACTTACAAGTAATGATCAGTACACCAATTCCACTTGGATGCCAAAGTTTAGTTCTCCTAGATTGAAGCATTCTTTTGGAGTAACAGTTTGAATTTTTAGGTTTCACTCTGTTTTCTCCTATATTGACAAATGTAGTTCGAACTCTAAATCAAACACGGTTTGTGCTAGCTTCCTGAAACTTGAAACAGTAAAGTAGTTCTACATTCTATTTTTATTTTTTGTTTCCTCTGGATGTAGACCTAAGCAGAGACTGACGAAAGACACATTCAATGAAAGGCGTTGTTAGGCTGCCAAAATACTACAGTCTCCTGAAATCTCAACATATTTTTTTTTCCGACCTTCATGATGATTTCAAGTAATCAGCAGTACACCAATAAAACGTGGATGTTCAAGTTTCGTTCTCCTAGGTTGAAGCATTCGTTTGCAGTAACAGTTTGAATTTTTAGTTTTCACTCTGTTTTCTCCTATATTGACAGATGCAGTTCGAACTCTAAATCAAACATGGTTTGTGCTAGCTTCCTGAAACTTGACACAATAAAGTAGTTCTACGTTCTATCTCTAAGGTTTGTTTCCTCTTGATGTAGCCTTAAGCAGAGACTGGCGAATAACACTTTCAATGAAAGGCGTTGTTAAGCTTCCAAAAAACTACCGTCTCCTGAAATCTCAACATATATTTTTTCATCCAATCTTCATGATTCTTTCAAGTATTGATCAGTACACCAATCAAACGTGGATGCCCAAGTTTTGTTCCTCTAGGTTGTAGCATTCGTTTGCAGGAACAGTTAGAAATTATAGGTTTCACTCTGTTTTCTCCTATATTGACAGATGCAGTTAGAACTCTAAATCAAACACGGTTTGTGCAAGCTTCTTGAAACTTGACACAATAAAGTAGTTCTACGTTCTATCTCTAAGGTTTGTTTCCTCTTGTATCCTAAAGCTGGGAATGGCGAATAACACTTATACTGAAAGGGGTTGCCAAACTTCCAAAACACTAGAGTCTCCTGAAATCTCAACATATATTTTTTCATCCAATCTTCATGATACTTTCAAGTAATGATCAGTACACCAATCCCACTTGGATGCCAAAGTTTAGTTCTCCTAGATTGAAGCATTCTTTAGGAGTAACAGTTTGAATTTTTAGGTTTCACTCTGTTTTCTCCTATATTGACAAATGTAGTTCGAACTCTAAATCAAACACGGTTTGTGCTAGCTTCTTGAAACTTGAAACAGTAAAGTAGTTCTACATTCTATTTTTTTTTTTTGTTTCCTCTGGATGTAGACCTAAGCAGAGACTGAAGAAAGACACATTCAATGAAAGGCGTTGTTAGGCTGCCAAAATACTACAGTCTCCTGAAATCTCAACATATTTTTTTTCCGACCTTCATGATAATTTCAAGTAATGAGCAGTACACCAATAAAACGTGGATGTTCAAGTTTCGTTCTCCTAGGTTGAAGCATTCGTTTGCAGTAACAGTTTGAATTTTTAGTTTTCACTCTGTTTTCTCCTATATTGACAGATGCAGTTCGAACTCTAAATCAAACATGGTTTGTGCTAGCTTCTTGAAACTTGACACAATAAAGTAGTTCTACGTTCTATCTCTAACGTTTGTTTCCTCTTGATGTAGCCTTAAGCAGAGACTGGCGAATAACACTTTCAATGAAAGGCGTTGTTAAGCTTCCAAAAAACTACCGTCTCCTGAAATCTCAACATATATTTTTTCATCCAATCTTCATGATTCTTTCAAGTATTGATCAGTACACGAATCAAACGTGGATAGCCAAGTTTTGTTCTTCTAGGTTGTAGCATTCATTTGCAGGAACAGTTAGAATTTATAGGTTTCACTCTATTTTCTCCTATATTGACAGATGCAGTTAGAACTCTAAATCAAACATGGTTTGTGCTAGCTTCTTGAAACTTGACACAATAAAGTAGTTCTACGTTCTATCTGTAAGGTTTGTTTCCTCTTGTATCCTAAAGCTGGGACTGGCGAATAACACTTATACTGTAAGGGGTTGCCAAACTTCCAACACACTAGAGTCTCCTGAAATCTCAACAAATATTTTTTCATCCAATCTTCATGATACTTTCAAGTAATGATCAGTACACCAATCCCACTTGGATGCCAAAGTTTAGTTCTCCTAGATTGAAGCATTCTTTTGGAGTAACAGTTTGAATTTTTAGGTTTCACTCTGTTTTCTCCTATATTGACAATGTAGTTCGAACTCTAAATCAAACACGGTTTGTGCTAGCTTCTTGAAACTTGAAACAGTAAAGTAGTTCTACATTCTATTTTTATTTTTTGTTTCCTCTGGATGTAGACCTAAGCAGAGACTGAAGAAAGACACATTCAATGAAAGGCGTTGTTAGGCTGCCAAAATACTACAGTCTCCTGAAATCTCAACATATTTTTTTCCGACCTTCATGATAATTTCAAGTAATGAGCAGTACACCAATAAAACGTGGATGTTCAAGTTTCGTTCTCCTAGGTTGAAGCATTCGTTTGCAGTAACAGTTTGAATTTTTAGTTTTCACTCTCTTTTCTCCTATATTGACAGATGCAGTTCGAACTCTAAATCAAACATGGTTTGTGCTAGCTTCCTGAAACTTGACACAATAAAGTAGTTCTACGTTCTATCTCTAAGGTTTGTTTCCTCTTGATGTAGCCTTAAGCAGAGACTGGCGAATAACACTTTCAATGAAAGGCGTTGTTAAGCTTCCAAAAAAATACCGACTCCTGAAATCTCAACATATATCTTTTCATCCAATCTTCATGATTCTTTCAAGTATTGATCAGTACACCAATCAAACGTGGATGCCCAAGTTTTGTTCTTCTAGGTTGTAGCATTCGTTTGCAGGAACAGTTAGAAATTATAGGTTTCACTCTGTTTTCTCCTATATTGATAGATACAGTTAGAACTCTAAATCAAACACGGTTTGTGCTAGCTTCTTGAAACTTGACACAATAAAGTAGTTCTACGTTCTATCTCTAAGGTTTTTTTCCTCTTGTATCCTAAAGCTGGGACTGGCGAATAACACTTATACTGAAAGGGGTTGCCAAACTTCCAAAACACTAGAGTCTCCTGAAATCTCAACATATATTTTTTCATCCAATCTTCATGATACTTTCAAGTAATGATCAGTACACCAATCACACTTGGATGCCAAAGTTTAGTTCTCCTAGATTGAAGCATTCTTTTGGAGTAACAGTTTGAATTTTTAGGTTTCACTCTGTTTTCTCCTATATTGACAAATGTAGTTCGAACTCTAAATCAAACACGGTTGGTGCTAGCTTCTTGAAAATTGAAACAGTAAAGTAGTTCTACATTCTATTTTTATTTTTTGTTTCCTCTGGATGTAGATCTAAGCAGAGACTTACGAAAGACACATTCAATGAAAGGCATTGTTAGGCTGCCAAAATACTGCAGTCTCCTGAAATCTCAACATATTTTTTTTCCGACCTTCATGATAATTTCATGTAATCAGCAGTACACCAATAAAACGTGGATGTTCAAGTTTCGTTCTCCTAGGTAGAAGCATTCGTTTGCAGTAACAGTTTGAATTTTTAGTTTTCACTCTGTTTTCTCATATATTGACAGATGCAGTTCGAACTCTAAATCAAACATGGTTTGTGCTAGCTTCTTGAAACTTGACACAATAAAGTAGTTCTACGTTCTATCTCTAACGTTTGTTTCCTCTTGATGTAGCCTTAAGCAGAGACTGGCGAATAACACTTTCAATGAAAGGCGTTGTTAAGCGTCCAAAAAACTACCGTCTCCTGAAATCTCAACATATATTTTTTCATCCAATCTTCATGATTCTTTCAAGTATTGATCAGTACACCAATCAAACGTGGATAGCCAAGTTTTGTTCTTCTAGGTTGTAGCATTCGTTTGCAGGAACAGTTAGAATTTATAGGTTTCACTCTATTTTCTCCTATATTGACAGATGCAGTTAGAACTCTAAATCAAACACGGTTTGTGCTAGCTTCTTGAAACTTGACACAATAAAGTAGTTCTACGTTCTATCTCTAAGGTTTGTTTCCTCTTGTATCCTAAAGCTGGGAATGGCGAATAACACTTATACTGAAAGGGGTTGCCAAACTTCCAACACACTAGAGTCTCCTGAATTCTCAACATATATTTTTTCATCCAATCTTCATGATATTTTCAAGTAATGATCAGTACACCAATCCCACTTGGATGCCAAAGTTTAGTTCTCCTAGATTGAAGCATTCGTTTGGAGTAACAGTTTGAATTTTTAGGTTTCACTCTGTTTTCTCATATATTGACAATGTAGTTCGAACTCTAAATCAAACACGGTTTGTGCTAGCTTCTTGAAACTTGAAACAGTAAAGTAGTTCTACATTCTATTTTTATTTTTTGTTTCCTCTGGATGTAGACCTAAGCAGAGACTGATGAAAGACACATTTAATGAAAGGCGTTGTTAGGCTGCCAAAATACTACAGTCTCCTGAAATATCAACATATTATTTTTTCCGACCTTCATGATAATTTCAAGGATTGAGCAGTACACCAATAAAACGTGGATGTTCAAGTTTCGTTCTCCTAGGTTGAAGCATTCGTTTGCAGTAACAGTTTGAATTTTTAGTTTTCACTCTGTTTTCTCCTATATTGACAGATGCAGTTCGAACTATAAATCAAACACGGTTTGTGCTAGCTTCTTGAAACTTGACACAATAAAGTAGTTCTACGTTCTATCTCTAAGGTTTGTTTCCTCTTGATGTAGCCTTAAGCAGAGACTGGCGAATACCACTTTCAATGAAAGGCGTTGTTAAGCTTCCAAAAAACTACCGTCTCCTGAAATCTCAACATATATCTTTTCATCCAATCTTCATGATTCTTTCAAGTATTGATCAGTACACCAATCAAACGTGGATGCCCAAGTTTTGTTCTTCTAGGTTGTAGCATTCGTTTGCAGGAACAGTTAGAAATTATAGGTTTCACTCTGTTTTCTCCTATATTGACAGATACAGTTAGAACTCTAAATCAAACACGGTTTGTGCTAGCTTCTTGAAACTTGACACAATAAAGTAGTTCTATGTTCTATCTCTAAGGTTTGTTTCCTCTTGTATCCTAAAGCTGGGACTGGCGAATAACACTTATACTGAAAGGGGTTGCCAAACTTCCAACACACTAGAGTCTCTTGAAATCTCAACATATATTTTTTCATCCAATCTTCATGATACTTTCAAGTAATGATCAGTACACCAATCCCACTTGGATGCCAAAGTTAGGTTCTCCTACATTGAAGCATTCTTTTGGAGTAACAGTTTGAATTTTTAGGTTTCACTCTGTTTTCTCCTATATTGACAATGTAGTTCGAACTCTAAATCAAACACGGTTTGTGCTAGCTTCTTGAAACTTGAAACAGTAAAGTAGTTCTACATTCTATTTTTATTTTTTGTTTCCTCTGGATGTAGACCTAAGCAGAGACTGATGAAAGACACATTCAATGAAAGGCGTTGTTAGGCTGCCAAAATACTACAGTCTCCTGAAATATCAACATATTATTTTTTCCGACCTTCATGATAATTTCAAGTAATGAGCAGTACACCAATAAAACGTGGATGTTCAAGTTTCGTTCTCCTAGGTTGAAGCATTCGTTTGCAGTAACAGTTTGAATTTTTAGTTTTCACTCTCTTTTCTCCTATATTGACAGATGCAGTTCAAACTCTAAATCAAACATGGTTTGTGCTAGCTTCCTGAAACTTGACACAATAAAGTAGTTCTACGTTCTATCTCTAAGGCTTGTTTCCTCTTGATGTAGCCTTAAGCAGAGACTGGCGAATAACACTTTCAATGAAAGGCGTTGTTAAGCTTCCAAAAAACTACCGTCTCCTGAAATCTCAACATATATCTTTTCATCCAATCTTCATGATTCTTTCAAGTATTGATCAGTACACCAATCAAACGTGGATGCCCAAGTTTTGTTCTTCTAGGTTGTAGCATTCGTTTGCAGGAACAGTTAGAAATTATAGGTTTCATTCTGTTTTCTCCTATATTGACAGATACAGTTAGAACTCTAAATGAAACACGGTTTGTGCTAGCTTCTTGAAACTTGACACAATAAAGTAGTTCTACGTTCTATCTCTAAGGTTTGTTTCCTCTTGTATCCTAAAGCTGGGACTGGCGAATAACACTTATACTGAAAGGGGTTGCCAAATTCCAAAACACTAGAGTCTCCTGAAATCTCAACATATATTTTTTCATCCAATCTTCATGATACTTTCAAGTAATGATCAGTACACCAATCCCACTTGGATGCCAAAGTTTAGTTCTCCTAGATTGAAGCATTCTTTTGGAGTAACAGTTTGAATTTTTAGGTTTCACTCTGTTTTCTCCTATATTGACAAATGTAGTTCGAACTCTAAATCAAACACGGTTTGTGCTAGCTTCTTGAAACTTGAAACAGTAAAGTAGTTCTACATTCTATTTTTATTTTTTGTTTCCTCTGGATGTAGATCTAAGCAGAGACTGACGAAAGACACATTCAATGAAAGGCATTGTTAGGCTGCCAAAATACTACAGTCTCCTGAAATCTCAACATATTTTTTTTCCGACCTTCATGATAATTTCATGTAATCAGCAGTACACCAATAAAACGTGGATGTTCAAGTTTCGTTCTCCTAGGTAGAAGCATTCGTTTGCAGTAACAGTTTGAATTTTTAGTTTTCACTCTGTTTTCTCATATATTGACAGATGCAGTTCGAACTCTAAATCAAACATGGTTTGTGCTAGCTTCTTGAAACTTGACACAATAAAGTAGTTCTACGTTCTATCTCTAACGTTTGTTTCTTCTTGATGTAGCCTTAAGCAGAGACTGGCGAATAACACTTTCAATGAAAGGCGTTGTTAAGCTTCCAAAAAACTACCGTCTCCTGAAATCTCAACATATATTTTTTCATCCAATCTTCATGATTCTTTCAAGTATTGATCAGTACACCAATCAAACGTGGATAGCCAAGTTTTGTTCTTCTAGGTTGTAGCATTCGTTTGCAGGAACAGTTAGAATTTATAGGTTTCACTCTATTTTCTCCTATATTGACAGATGCAGTTAGAACTCTAAATCAAACACAGTTTGTGCTAGCTTCTTGAAACTTGACACAATAAAGTAGTTCTACGTTCTATCTGTAAGGTTTGTTTCCTCTTGATGTAGCCTTAAGCAGAGACTGGCGAATAACACTTTCAATGAAAGGCGTTGTTAAGCTTCCAAAAAACTACCGTCTCCTGAAATCTCAACATATATCTTTTCATCCAATCTTCATGATTCTTTCAATTATCTATCAGTACACCAATCAAACGTGGATGCCCAAGTTTTGTTCTTCTAGGTTGTAGCATTCATTTGCAGGAACAGTTAGAAATTATAGGTTTCACTCTGTTTTCTCCTATATTGACAGATACAGTTAGAACTCTAAATCAAACACGGTTTGTGCTAGCTTCTTGAAACTTGACACAATAAAGTAGTTCTACGTTCTATCTCTAAGGTTTGTTTCCTCTTGTATCCTAAAGCTGGGACTGGCGAATAACACTTATACTGAAAGGGGTTGCCAAACTTCCAACACACTAGAGTCTCCTGAAATCTCAACATATACTTTTTCATCCAATCTTCATGATACTTTCAAGTAATTATCAGTACACCAATCCCACTTGGATGCCAAAGTTTAGTTCTCCTAGATTGAAGCATTCTTTTGGAGTAACAGGTTGAATTTTTAGGTTTCACTCTGTTTTCTCCTATATTGACAATGTAGTTCGAACTCTAAATCAAACATGGTTTGTGCTAGCTTCTTGAAACTTGAAACAGTAAAGTAGTTCTACATTCTATTTTTATTTTTTGTTTCCTCTGGATGTAGACCTAAGCAGAGAATGACGAAAGACACATTCAATGAAAGGCGTTGTTAGGCTGCCAAAATAATACAGTCTCCTGAAATCTCAACATATTTTTTTTTCCGACATTCATGATAATTTCAAGTAATGAGCAGTACACCAATAAAACGTGGATGTTCAACTTTCGTTCTCCTAGGTTGAAGCATTCGTTTGCAGTAACAGTTTGAATTTTTAGTTTTCACTCTCTTTTCTCCTATATTGACAGATGCAGTTCGAACTCTAAATCAAACATGGTTTGTGCTAGCTTCCTGAAACTTGACACAATAAAGTAGTTCTACGTTCTATCTCTAAGGTTTGTTTCCTCTTGATGTAGCCTTAAGCAGAGACTGGCGAATAACACTTTCAATGAAAGGCGTTGTTAAGCTTCCAAAAAACTACAGTCTCCTGTAATCTCAACATATATTTTATCATCCAATCACATGATTCTTTCAAGTATTGATCAGTACCCCAATCAAACGTGGATGCCCAAGTTTTGTTCTTCTAGGTTGTAGCATTCGTTTGCAGGAACAGTTAGAAATTATAGGTTTCACTCTGTTTTCTCCTATATTGACAGATGCACTTAGAACTCTAAATCAAACACGGTTTGTGCTAGCTTCTTGAAACTTGACACAGTAAAGTAGTTCTACGTTCTATCTCTAAGGTTTGTTTCCTCTTGTATCCTAAAGCTGGGACTGGCGAATAACACTTTTACTGAAAGGGGTTGCCAAACTTCCAAAACACTAGAGTCTCCTGAAATCTCAACATATATTTTTTCATCCAATCTTCATGATACTCTCAAGTAATGATCAGTACACCAATCCCACTTGGATGCCAAAGTTTAGTTCTCCTAGATTGAAGCATTCTTTTGGAGTAACAGTTTGAATTTTTAGATTTCACTCTGTTTTCTCCTATATTGACAGATGCAGTTCGAACTCTAAATCAAACATGGTTTGTGCTAGCTTCTTGAAACTTGACACAATAAAGTAGTTCTACGTTCTATCTCTAAGGTTTGTTTCCTCTTGATGTAGCCTTAAGCAGAGACTGGCGAATAACACTTTCAATGAAAGGCGTTGTTAAGCTTCCAAAAAACTACCGTCTCCTGAAATCTCAACATATATCTTTTCATCCAAACTTCATGATTCTTTCAAGGATTGATCAGTACACCAATCAAACGTGTATGCCCAAGTTTTGTTCTTCTAGGTTGTAGCATTCGTTTGCAGGAACAGTTAGGAATTATAGGTTTCACTCTGTTTTCTCCTATATTGACAGATGCAGTTAGAACTCTAAATCAAACACGGTTTGTGCTACCTTCTTGAAACTTGACACAGTAAAGTAGTTCTACGTTCTATCTCTAAGGTTTGTTTCCTCTTGTATCCTAAAGCTGGGACCTGCGAATAACACTTATACTGAAAGGGGTTGCCAAACTTCCAACACACTAGAGTCTCCTGAAATTTCAACATATATTTTTTCATCCAATCTTCATGATACTTTCAAGTAATGATCAGTACACCAATCCCACTTGGATGCCAAAGTTTAGTTCTCCTAGATTGAAGCATTCTTTTGGAGTAACAGTTTGAATTTTTAGGTTTCACTCTGTTTTCTCCTATATTGACAAATGTAGTTTGAACTCTAAATCAAACACGGTTTGTGCTAGCTTCTTGAAACTTGAAACAGTTAAGTAGTCCTACATTCTATTTTTATTTTTTGTTTCCTCTGGATGTAGACCTAAGCAGAGACTGGCGAAAGACACATTCAATGAAAGGCGTTGTTAGGCTGCCAAAATACTACAGTCTCCTGAAATCTCAACATATTTTTTTTCCGACCTTCATGATCATTTCAAGTAATGAGCAGTACACCAATAAAACGTGGATGTTCAAGTTTCGTTCTCCTAGGTTGAAGCATTCGTTTGCAGTAACAGTTTGAATTTTTAGTTTTCACTCTGTTTTCTCCTATATTGACAGATGCAGTTCGAACTCTAAATCAAACATGGTTTGTGCTAGCTTCTTGAAACTTGACACAATAAAGTAGTTCTAGGTTCTATCTCTAAGGTTTGTTTCCTCTTGATGTAGCCTTAAGCAGAGACTGGCGAATAACACTTTCAATGAAAGGCGTTGTTAAGGTTCCAAAAAACTACCGTCTCCTGAAATCTCAACATATATTTTTTCATCCAATCGTCATGATTCCTTCAAGTATTGATCAGTACACCAATCAAACGTGGATGCCCAAGTTTTGTTCTTCTAGGTTGTAGCATTCGTTTGCAGGAACAGTTAGAAATTATAGGTTTCACTCTGTTTTCTCCTATATTGACAGATGCAGTTAGAACTCTAAATCAAACACCGTTTGTGCTAGCTTCTTGAAACTTGACACAATAAAGTAGTTCTACGTTCTATCTCTAAGGTTTGTTTCCTCTTGTATCCTAAAGCTGGGACTGGCGAATAACACTTATACTGAAAGGGGTTGCCAAACTTCCAACACACTAGAGTCTCCTGAAATCTCAACATATATTTTTTCATCCAATCTTCATGATACTTTCAAGTAATGATCAGTACACCAATCCCACTTGGATGCCAAAGTTTAGTTCTCCTAGATTGAAGCATTCTTTTGGAGTAACAGTTTGAATTTTTAGGTTTCACTCTGTTTTCTCCTATATTGACAGATGCAGTTCGAACTCTAAATCAAACATGGTTTGTGCTAGCTTCTTGAAACTTGACACAATAAAGTAGTTCTACGTTCTATCTCTAAGGTTTGTTTCCTCTTGATGTAGCCTTAAGCAGAGACTGGCGAATAACCCTTTCAATGAAAGGCGTTGTTAAGCTTCCAAAAAACTACCGTCTCCTGAAATCTCAACATATATCTTTTCATGCAATCTTCATGATTCTTTCAAGTATTGATCAGTACACCAATCAAACATGGATGCCCAAGTTTTGTTCTTCCAAGTTGTAGCATTCGTTTGCAGGAACAGTTAGGAATATAGGTTTCACTCTGTTTTCTCCTATATTGACAGATGCAGTTAGAACTCTAAATCAAACACGGTTTGTGCTAGCTTCTTGAAACTTGACACAGTAAAGTAGTTCTACGTTCTATCTCTAAGGTTTTTTCCTCATGTATCCTAAAGCTGGGACCTGCGAATAACACTTATACTGAAAGGGGTTGCCAAACTTCCAACACACTAGAGTCTCCTGAAATTTCAACATATATTTTTTCATCCAATCTTCATGATACTTTCAAGTAATGATCAGTACACCAATCCCACTTGGATGCCAAAGTTTAGTTCTCCTAGATTGAAGCATTCTTTTGGAGTAACAGTTTGAATTTTTAGGTTTCACTCTGTTTTCTCCTATATTGACAAATGTAGTTCGAACTCTAAATCAAACACGGTTTGTGCTAGATTTTTGAAACTTGAAACAGTTAAGTAGTTCTACATTCTATTTTTATTTTTTGTTTCCTCTGGATGTAGACCTAAGCAGAGACTGACGAAAGACACATTCAATGAAAGGCGTTGTTAGGCTGCCAAAATACTACAGTCTCCTGAAATCTCAACATATTTTTTTTTCCGACCTTCATGATAATTTCATGTAATCAGCAGTACACCAATAAAACGTGGATGTTCAAGTTTCGTTCTCCTAGCTTGAAGCATTGGTTTGCAGTAACAGTTTGAATTTTTAGTTTTCACTCTGTTTTCTCCTATATTGACAGATGGAGTTCGAACTCTAAATCAAACATGGTTTGTGCTAGCTTCTTGAAACTTGACACGATAAAGTAGTTCTACGTTCTATCTCTAAGGTTTGTTTCCTCTTGATGTAGCCTTAAGCAGAGACTGGCGAATAACACTTTCAATGAAAGGCGTTGTTAAGCTTCCGAAAAACTACCGTCTCCTGAAATCTCAACATATAACTTTTCATCCAATCACATGATTCTTTCAAGTATTGATCAGTACACCAATCAAACGTGGAACCGAAGTTTTGTTCTTCTAGGTTGTAGCATTCGTTTGCAAGAACAGTTAGAAATTATAGGTTTCACTCTGTTTTCTCCTATATTGACAGATGCAGTTAGAACTCTAAATCAAACACGGTTTGTACTAGCTTCTTGAAACTTGACACAATAAAGTAGTTCTACGTTCTATCTCTAAGGTTTGTTTCCTCTTGTATCCTAAAGCTGGGACTGGCGAATAACACTTATACTGAAAGGGGTTGCCAAACTTCCAACACACTAGAGTCTCCTGAAATCTCAACATATATTTTTTCATCCAATCTTCATGATACTTTCAAGTAATGATCAGTACACCAATCCCACTTGGATGCCAAAGTTTAGTTCTCCTAGATTGAAGCATTCTTTTAGAGTAACAGTTTGAATTTTTAGGTTTCACTCTGTTTTCTCCTATATTGACAAATGTAGTTCGAACTCTAAATCAAACACGGTTTGTGCTAGCTTCTTGAAACTTGAAACAGTAAAGTAGTTCTACATTCTATTTTTATTTGTTGTTTCCTCTGGATGTAGACCTAAGCAGAGACTGACGAAAGACACATTCAATGAAAGGTGTTGTTAGGCTGCCAAAATACTACAGTCTCCTGAAATCTCAACATATTTTTTTCCGACCTTCATGATAATTTCAAGTAATGAGCAGTACACCAATAAAACGTGGATGTTCAAGTTTCGTTCTCCTAGGTTGAAGCATTCGTTTGCAGTAACAGTTTGAATTTTTAGTTTTCACTCTCTTTTCTCCTATATTGACGGATGCAGTTCGAACTCTAAATCAAACATGGTTTGTGCTAGCTTCCTGAAACTTGACACAATAAAGTAGTTCTACGTTCTATCTCTAAGGTTTGTTTCCTCTTGATGTAGCCTTAAGCAGAGACTGGCGAATAACACTTTCAATGAAAGGCGTTGTTAAGCTTCCAAAAAACTACCGTCTCCTGAAATCTCAACATATATCTTTTCATCCAAACTTCATGATTCTTTCAAGTATTGATCAGTACACCAATCAAACGTGGATGCCCAAGTTTTGTTCTTCTAGGTTGTAGCATTCGTTTGCAGGAACAGTTAGGAATTATAGGTTTCACTCTGTTTTCTCCTATATTGACAGATGCAGTTAGAACTCTAAATCAAACACGGTTTGTGCTAGCTTCTTGAAACTTGACACAATAAAGTAGTTCTACGTTCTATCTCTAAGGTTTGTTTCCTCTTGTATCCTAAAGCTGGGACTGGCGAATAACACTGATACTGAAAGGGGTTGCCAAACTTCCAAACACTAGAGTCTCCTGAAATCTCAACATATATTTTTTCATCCAATCTTCATGATACTTTCAAGTAATGATCAGTACACCAATCCCACTTGGATGCCAAAGTTAGGTTCTCCTACATTGAAGCATTCGTTTGGAGTAACAGTTTGAATTTTTAGGTTTCACTCTGTTTTCTCCTATATTGACAATGTAGTTCGAACTCTAAATCAAACACGGTTTGTGCTAGCTTCTTGAAACTTGAAACAGTAAAGTAGTTCTACATTCTATTTTTTCTTTTTGTTTCCTCTGGATGTAGACCTAAGCAGAGACTGATGAAAGACACATTCAATGAAAGGCGTTGTTAGGCTGCCAAAATACTACAGTCTCCTGAAATATCAACATATTATTTTTTCCGACCTTCATGATAATTTCAAGTAATGAGCAGTACACCAATAAAACGTGGATGTTCAAGTTTCGTTCTCCTAGGTTGAAGCATTCGTTTGCAGTAACAGTTTGAATTCTTAGTTTTCACTCTGTTTTCTCATATATTGACAGATGCAGTTCGAACTCTAAATCAAACACGGTTTGTGCTAGCTTCTTGAAACTTGACACAATAAAGTAGTTCTACGTTCTATCTCTAACGTTTGTTTCCTCTTGATGTAGCCTTAAGCAGAGACTGGCGAATAACACTTTCAATGAAAGGCGTTGTTAAGCTTCCAAAAAACTACCGTCTCCTGAAATCTCAACATATATCTTTTCATCCAATCTTCATGATTCTTTCAATTATCGATCAGTACACCAATCAAACGTGGATGCCCAAGTTTTGTTCTTCTAGGTTGTAGCATTCGTTTGCAGGAACAGTTAGAATTTATAGGTTTCACTCTATTTTCTCCTATATTGACAGATGCAGTTAGAACTCTAAATCAAACACGGTTTGTGCTAGCTTCTTGAAACTTGACACAATAAAGTAGTTCTACGTTCTATCTCTAAGGTTTGTTTACTCTTGTATCCTAAAGCTGGGAATGGCGAATAACACTTATACTGAAAGGGGTTGCCAAACTTCCAACACACTAGAGTCTCCTGAATTCTCAACATATATTTTTTCATCCAATCTTCATGATATTTTCAAGTAATGATCAGTACACCATTCCCACTTGGATGCCAAAGTTTAGTTCTCCTAGATTGAAGCATTCGTTTGGAGTAACAGTTTGAATTTTTAGGTTTCACTCTGTTTTCTCATATATTGACAATGTAGTTCGAACTCTAAATCAAACACGGTTTGTGCTAGCTTCTTGAAACTTGAAACAGTAAAGTAGTTCTACATTCTATTTTTATTTGTTGTTTCCTCTGGATGTAGACCTAAGCAGAGACTGACGAAAGACACATTCAATGAAAGGTGTTGTTAGGCTGCCCAAATACTACAGTCTCCTGAAATCTCAACATATTTTTTTTTCCGAACTTCATGATAATTTCAAGGAATGAGCAGTACACCAATAAAACGTGGATGTTCAAGTTTCGTTCTCCTAAGTTGAAGCATTCGTTTGCAGTAACAGTTTGAATTTTTAGTTTTCACTCTGTTTTCTCCTATATTGACAGATGCAGTTCGAACTCTAAATCAAACATGGTTTGTGCTAGCTTCTTGAAACTTGACACAATAAAGTAGTTCTACGTTCTATCTCTAAGGTTTGTTTCCTCTTGATGTAGCCTTAAGCAGAGACTGGCGAATAACACTTTCAATGAAAGGCGTTGTTAAGCTTCCAAAAAACTACCGTCTCCTGAAATCTCAACATATATCTTTTCATCCAATCTTCATGATTCTTTCAAGTATTGATCAGTACACCAATCAAACGTGGATGCCCAAGTTTTGTTCTTCTAGGTTGTAGCATTCGTTTGCAGGAACAGTTAGAAATTATAGGTTTCACTCTGTTTTCTCCTATATTGACAGATACAGTTAGAACTCTAAATCAAACACGGTTTGTGCTAGCTTCTTGAAACTTGACACAATAAAGTAGTTCTATGTTCTATCTCTAAGGTTTGTTTCCTCTTGTATCCTAAAGCTGGGACTGGCGAATAACACTTATACTGAAAGGGGTTGCCAAACTTCCAAAACACTAGAGTCTCCTGAAATCTCAACATATATTTTTTCATCCAATCTTCATGATACTTTCAAGTAATGATCAGTACACCAATCCCACTTGGATGCCAAAGTTAGGTTCTCCTACATTGAAGCATTCTTTTGGAGTAACAGTTTGAATTTTTAGGTTTCACTCTGTTTTCTCCTATATTGACAAATGTAGTTCGAACTCTAAATCAAACATGGTTTGTGCTAGCTTCTTGAAACTTGAAACAGTAAAGTAGTTCTACATTCTATATTTATTTGTTGTTTCCTCTGGATGTAGACCTAAGCAGAGACTGACGAAAGACACATTCAATGAAAGGCGTTGTTAGGCTGCCAAAATACTACAGTCTCCTGAAATCTCAACATATTTTTTTTCCGACCTTCATGATAATTTCAAGTAATGAGCAGTACACCAATAAAACGTGGATGTTCAAGTTTCGTTCTCCTAGGTTGAAGCATTCGTTTGGGGTAACAGTTTGAATTTTTAATTTTCACTCTCTTTTCTCCTGTATTGACAGATGCAGTTCGAACTCTAAATCAAACATGGTTTGTGCTAGCTTCCTGAAACTTGACACAATAAAGTAGTTCTACGTTCTATCTCTAAGGTTTGTTTCCTCTTGATGTAGCCTTAAGCAGAGACTGGCGAATAACACTTTCAATGAAAGGCGTTGTTAAGCTTCCAAAAAACTACAGTCTCCTGAAATCTCAACATATATTTTTTCATCCAATCTTCATGATTCTTTCAAGTATTGATCAGTACACCAATCAAACGTGGATACCCAAGTTTTGATCTTCTAGGTTGTAGCATTCGTTTGCAGGAACAGTTAGAAATTATAGTTTTCACTCTGTTTTCTCCAATATTGACAGATACAGTTAGAACTCTAAATCAAACACGGTTTGTGCTAGCTTCTTGAAACTTGACACAGTAAAGTAGTTCTACGTTCTATCTCTAAGGTTTTTTCCTCTTGTATCCTAAAGCTGGGACCTGCGAATAACACTTATACTGAAAGGGGTTGCCAAACTTCCAACACACTAGAGTCTCCTGAAATTTCAACATATATTTTTTCATCCAATCTTCATGATACTTTCAAGAAATGATCAGTACACCAATCCCACTTGGATGCCAAAGTTTAGTTCTCCTAGATTGAAGCATTCTTTTGGAGTAACAGTTTGAATTTTTAGGTTTCACTCTGTTTTCTCCTATATTGACAAATGTAGTTCGAACTCTAAATCAAACACGGTTTGTGCTAGATTCTTGAAACTTGAAACAGTTAAGTAGTTCTACATTCTATTTTTATTTTTTGTTTCCTCTGGATGTAGACCTAAGCAGAGACTGACGAAAGACACATTCAATGAAAGGCGTTGTTAGGCTGCCAAAATACTACAGTCTCCTGAAATCTCAACATATTTTTTTTTCCGACCTTCATGATAATTTCAAGTAATCAGCAGTACACCAATAAAACGTGGATGTTCATGTTTCGTTCTCCTAGCTTGAAGCATTGGTTTGCAGTAACAGTTTGAATTTTTAGTTTTCACTCTGTTTTCTCCTATATTGACAGATGGAGTTCGAACTCTAAATCAAACATGGTTTGTGCTAGCTTCTTGAAACTTGACACGATAAAGTAGTTCTACGTTCTATATCTAAGGTTTGTTTCCTCTTGATGTAGCCTTAAGCAGAGACTGGCGAATAACACTTTCAATGAAAGGCGTTGTTAAGCTTCCGAAAAACTACCGTCTCCTGAAATCTCAACATATAACTTTTCATCCAATCACATGATTCTTTCAAGTATTGATCAGTACACCAATCAAACGTGGAACCCAAGTTTTGTTCTTCTAGGTTGTAGCATTCGTTTGCAGGAACAGTTAGAAATTATAGGTTTCACTCTGTTTTCTCCTATATTGACAGATGCAGTTAGAACTCTAAATCAAACACGGTTTGTGCTAGCTTCTTGAAACTTGACACAATAAAGTAGTTCTACGTTCTATCTTTAAGGTTTGTTTCCTCTTGTATCCTAAAGCTGGGAGTGGCGAATAACACTTATACTGAAAGGGGTTGCCAAACTTCCAACACACTAGAGTCTCCTGAAATCTCAACATATATTTTTTCATCCAATCTTCATGATACTTTCAAGTAATGATCAGTACACCAATCCCACTTGGATGCCAAAGTTTAGTTCTCCTAGATTGAAGCATTCTTTTGGAGTAACAGTTTGAATTTTTAGGTTTCACTCTGTTTTCTTCTATATTGACAAATGTAGTTCGAACTCTAAATCAAACACGGTTTGTGCTAGCTTCTTGAAACTTGAAACAGTAAAGTAGTTCTACATTCTATTTTTATTTTTTGTTTCCTCTGGATGTAGACCTAAGCAGAGACTCACGAAAGACACATTCAATGAAAGGCGTTGTTAGGCTGCCAAAATACCACAGTCTCCTGAAATCTCAACATATTTTTTTTCCGACCTTCATGATCATTTCAAGTAATGAGCAGTACACCAATAAAACGTGGATGTTCAAGTTTCGTTCTCCTAGGTTGAAGCATTCGTTTGCAGTAACAGTTTGAATTTTTAGTTTTCACTCTGTTTTCTCCTATATTGACAGATGCAGTTCGAACTCTAAATCAAACATGGTTTGTGCTAGCTTCTTGAAACTTGACACGATAAAGTAGTTCTACGTTCTATCTCTAAGGTTTGTTTCCTCTTGATGTAGCCTTAAGCAGACACTGGCGAATAACACTTTCAATGAAAGGCGTTGTTAAGCTTCCAAAAAACTACCGTCTCCTGAAATCTCAACATATATATTTTCATCCAATCTTCATGATTCTTTCAAGTATTGATCAGTACACCAATCAAACGTGGATGCCCAAGTTTTGTTCTTCTAGGTTGTAGCATTCGTTTGCAGGAACAGTTAGAAATTATAGGTTTCACTCTGTTTTCTCCTATATTGACAGATGCAGTTAGAACTCTAAATCAAACATGGTTTGTGCTAGCTTCTTGAAACTTGACACGATAAAGTAGTTCCACATTCTATCTCTAAGGTTTGTTTCCTCTTGATGCAGCCTTAAGCAGAGACTGGCGAATAACACTTTCAATGAAAGGCGTTGTTAAGCTTCCGAAAAACTACCGTCTCCTGAAATCTCAACAAATATCTTTTCATCCAATCTTCATGATTCTTTCAAGTATTGATCAGTACACCAATCAAACGTGGATGCCCAAGTTTTGTTCTTCTAGGTTGTAGCATTCGTTTGCAGGAACAGTTAGAAATTATAGGTTTCACTCTGTTTTCTCCTATATTGACAGATGCACTTAGAACTCTAAATCAAACACGGTTTGTGCTAGCTTCTTGAAACTTGACACAATAAAGTAGTTCTACGTTCTATGTCTAAGGTTTGTTTCCTCTTTTATCCTAAAGCTGGGACTGGCGAATAACACTTATACTGAAAGGGGTTGCCAAACTTCCAACACACTAGAGTCTCCTGAAATCTCAACATATATTTTTTCATCCAATCTTCATGATACTTTCAAGTAATGATCAGTACACCATTCCCACTTGGATGCCAAAGTTTAGTTCTCCTAGATTGAAGCATTCTTTTGGAGTAACAGTTTGAATTTTTAGGTTTCACTCTGTTTTCTCCTATATTGACAGATGCAGTTCGAACTCTAAATCAAACATGGTTTGTGCTAGCTTCTTGAAACTTGACACAATAAAGTAGTTCTACGTTCTATCTCTAAGGTTTGTTTCCTCTTGATGTAGCCTTAAGCAGAGACTGGCGAATAACACTTTCAATGAAAGGCGTTGTTAAGCTTCCAAAAAACTACCGTCTCCTGAAATCTCAATATATATCTTTTCATCCAATCTTCATGATTCTTTCAAGTATTGATCAGTACACCAATCAAACGTGGATGCCCAAGTTTTGTTCTTCTAGGTTGTAGCATTCGTTTGCAGGAACAGTTAGGAATTATAGGTTTCATTCTGTTTTCTCCGATATTGACAGATGCAGTTAGAACTCCAAATCAAACACGGTTTGTGCTAGCTTCTTGAAACTTGACACAATAAAGTAGTTCTACGTTCTATCTCTAAGGTTTGTTTCCTCTTGTATCCTAAAGCTGGGACTGGCGAATAACACTTATACTGAAAGGGGTTGCCAAACTTTCAAACACTAGAGTCTCCTGAAATGTCAACATATATTTTTTCATCCAATCTTCATGATACTTTCAAGTAATGATCAGTACACCAATCCCACTTGGATGCCAAAGTTAGGTTCTCCTACATTGAAGCATTCTTTTGGAGTAACAGTTTGAATTTTTAGGTTTCACTCTGTTTTCTCCTATATTGACAATGTAGTTCGAACTCTAAATCAAACACGGTTTGTGCTAGCTTCTTGAAACTTGAAACAGTAAAGTAGTTCTACATTCTATTTTTTCTTTTTGTTTCCTCTGGATGTAGACCTAAGCAGAGACTGATGAAAGACACATTCAATGAAAGGCGTTGTTAGGCTGCCAAAATACTACAGTCTCCTGAAATATCAACATATTATTTTTTCCGACCTTCATGATAATTTCAAGTAATGAGCAGTACACCAATAAAACGTGGATGTTCAAGTTTCGTTCTCCTAGGTTGAAGCATTCGTTTGCAGTAACAGTTTGAATTCTTAGTTTTCACTCTGTTTTCTCATATATTGACAGATGCAGTTCGAACTCTAAATCAAACACGGTTTGTGCTAGCTTCTTGAAACTTGACACAATAAAGTAGTTCTACGTTCTATCTCTAACGTTTGTTTCCTCTTGATGTAGCCTTAAGCAGAGACTGGCGAATAACACTTTCAATGAAAGGCGTTGTTAAGCTTCCAAAAAACTACCGTCTCCTGAAATCTCAACATATATCTTTTCATCCAATCTTCATGATTCTTTCAATTATCGATCAGTACACCAATCAAACGTGGATGCCCAAGTTTTGTTCTTCTAGGTTGTAGCATTCGTTTGCAGGAACAGTTAGAATTTATAGGTTTCACTCTATTTTCTCCTATATTGACAGATGCAGTTAGAACTCTAAATCAAACACGCTTTGTGCTAGCTTCTTGAAACTTGACACAATAAAGTAGTTCTACGTTCTATCTCTAAGGTTTGTTTACTCTTGTATCCTAAAGCTGGGAATGGCGAATAACACTTATACTGAAAGGGGTTGCCAAACTTCCAACACACTAGAGTCTCCTGAATTCTCAACATATATTTTTTCATCCAATCTTCATGATATTTTCAAGTAATGATCAGTACACCATTCCCACTTGGATGCCAAAGTTTAGTTCTCCTAGATTGAAGCATTCGTTTGGAGTAACAGTTTGAATTTTTAGGTTTCACTCTGTTTTCTCATATATTGACAATGTAGTTCGAACTCTAAATCAAACACGGTTTGTGCTAGCTTCTTGAAACTTGAAACAGTAAAGTAGTTCTACATTCTATTTTTATTTGTTGTTTCCTCTGGATGTAGACCTAAGCAGAGACTGACGAAAGACACATTCAATGACAGGTGTTGTTAGGCTGCCCAAATACTACAGTCTCCTGAAATCTCAACATATTTTTTTTTCCGAACTTCATGATAATTTCAAGGAATGAGCAGTACACCAATAAAACGTGGATGTTCAAGTTTCGTTCTCCTAAGTTGAAGCATTCGTTTGCAGTAACAGTTTGAATTTTTAGTTTTCACTCTGTTTTCTCCTATATTGACAGATGCAGTTCGAACTCTAAATCAAACATGGTTTGTGCTAGCTTCTTGAAACTTGACACAATAAAGTAGTTCTACGTTCTATCTCTAAGGTTTGTTTCCTCTTGATGTAGCCTTAAGCAGAGACTGGCGAATAACACTTTCAATGAAAGGCGTTGTTAAGCTTCCAAAAAACTACCGTCTCCTGAAATCTCAACATATATCTTTTCATCCAATCTTCATGATTCTTTCAAGTATTGATCAGTACACCAATCAAACGTGGATGCCCAAGTTTTGTTCTTCTAGGTTGTAGCATTCGTTTGCAGGAACAGTTAGAAATTATAGGTTTCACTCTGTTTTCTCCTATATTGACAGATACAGTTAGAACTCTAAATCAAACACGGTTTGTGCTAGCTTCTTGAAACTTGACACAATAAAGTAGTTCTATGTTCTATCTCTAAGGTTTGTTTCCTCTTGTATCCTAAAGCTGGGACTGGCGAATAACACTTATACTGAAAGGGGTTGCCAAACTTCCAAAACACTTGAGTCTCCTGAAATCTCAACATATATTTTTTCATCCAATCTTCATGATACTTTCAAGTAATGATCAGTACACCAATCCCACTTGGATGCCAAAGTTAGGTTCTCCTACATTGAAGCATTCTTTTGGAGTAACAGTTTGAATTTTTAGGTTTCACTCTGTTTTCTCCTATATTGACAAATGTAGTTCGAACTCTAAATCAAACACGGTTTGTGCTAGCTTCTTGAAACTTGAAACAGTAAAGTAGTTCTACATTCTATTTTTATTTTTTGTTTCCTCTGGATGTAGACCTAAGCAGAGACTGACGAAAGACACATTCAATGAAAGGCGTTGTTAGGCTGCCAAAATACTACAGTCTCCTGAAATCTCAACATATTTTTTTTCCGACCTTCATGATAATTTCAAGTAATGAGTAGTACACCAATAAAACGTGGATGTTCAAGTTTCGTTCTCCTAGGTTGAAGCATTCGTTTGCAGTAACAGTTTGAATTTTTAGTTTTCACTCTGTTTTCTCCTATATTGACAGATGCAGTTCGAACTCTAAATCAAACATGGTTTGTGCTAGCTTCTTGAAACTTGACACAATAAAGTAGTTCTACGTTCTATCTCTAACGTTTGTTTCCTCTTGATGTAACCTTAAGCAGAGACTGGCGAATAACACTTTCAATGAAAGGCGTTGTTAAGCTTCCAAAAAACTACCGTCTCCTGAAATCTCAACATATATTTTTTCATCCAATCTTCATGATTCTTTCAAGTATTGATCAGTACACCAATCAAACGTGGATAGCCAAGTTTTGTTCTTCGAGGTTGTAGCATTCGTTTGCAGGAACAGTTAGAATTTATAGGTTTCACTCTATTTTCTCCTATATTGACAGATGCAGTTAGAACTCTAAATCAAACACGGTTTGTGCTAGCTTCTTGAAACTTGACACAATAAAGTAGTTCTACGTTCTATCTGTAAGGTTTGTTTCCTCTTGATGTAGCCTTAAGCAGAGACTGGCGAATAACACTTTCAATGAAAGGCGTTGTTAGGCTTCCAAAAAACTACCGTCTCCTGAAATCTCAACGTATATCTTTTCATCCAATCTTCATGATTCTTTCAATTATCGATCAGTACACCAATCAAACGTGGATGCCCAAGTTTTGTTCTTCTAGGTTGTAGCATTCGTTTGCAGGAACAGTTAGAAATTATAGGTTTCACTCTGTTTTCTCCTATATTGACAGATACAGTTAGAACTCTAAATCAAACACGGTTTGTGCTAGCTTCTTGAAACTTGACACAATAAAGTAGTTCTACGTTCTATCTCTAAGGTTTGTTTCCTCTTGTATCCTAAAGCTGGGACTGGCGAATAACACTTATACTGAAAGGGGTTGCCAAACTTCCAAAACACTAGAGTCTCCTGAAATCTCAACATATATTTTTTCATCCAATCTTCATGATAGTTTCAAGTAATGATCAGTACACCAATCCCACTTGGATGCCAAAGTTTAGTTCTCCTAGATTGAAGCATTCTTTTGGAGTAACAGTTTGAATTTTTAGGTTTCACTCTGTTTTCTCCTATATTGACAAATGTAGTTCGAACTCTAAATCAAACACGGTTTGTGCTAGCTTCTTGAAACTTCAAACAGTAAAGTAGTTCTACATTCTATATTTATTTGTTGTTTCCTCTGGATGTAGACCTAAGCAGAGACTGACGAAAGACACATTCAATGAAAGGTGTTGTTAGGCTGCCAAAATACTACAGTCTCCTGAATCTCAACATATTTTTTTTCCGACCTTCATGATAATTTCAAGTAATGAGCAGTACACCAATAAAACGTGGATGTTCAAGTTTCGTTCTCTTAGGTTGAAGCATTCGTTTGCAGTAACAGTTTGAATTTTTAGTTTTCACTCTCTTTTCTCCTATATTGACAGATGCAGTTCGAACTCTAAATCAAACATGGTTTGTGCTAGCTTCCTGAAACTTGACACAATAAGTAGTTCTACGTTCTATCTCTAAGGTTTGTTTCCTCTTGATGTAGCCTTAAGCAGAGACTGGCGAATAACACTTTCAATGAAAGGCATTGTTAAGCTTCCAAAAAACTACAGTCTCCTGTAATCTCAACATATATTTTATCATCCAATCTTCATGATTCTTTCAATTATTGATCAGTACACCAATCAAACGTGGATGCCCAAGTTTTGTTCTTCTAGGTTGCAGCATTCATTTGCAGGAACAGTTAGAAATTATAGGTTTCACTCTGTTTTCTCCTATATTGACAGATGCAGTTAGAACTCTAAATCAAACACGGTTTGTGCTAGCTTCTTGAAACTTGACACAATAAAGTAGTTCTACGTTCTATCTCTAAGGTTTGTTTCCTCTTGTATCGTAAAGCTGGGAATGGCGAATAACACTTATATTGAAAGGGGTTGCCAAACTTCCAAAACACTAGAGTCTCCTGAAATCTCAACATATATTTTTTCATCCAATCTTCATGATACTTTCAAGTAATGATCAGTACACCAATCCCACCTGGATGCCAAAGTTTAGTTCTCCTAGATTGAAGCATTCTTTTGGAGTAACAGTTTGAATTTTTAGGTTTCACTCTGTTTTCTCCTATATTGACAAATGTAGTTCGAACTCTAAATCAAACACGGTTTGTGCTAGCTTCTTGAAACTTGAAACAGTAAAGTAGTTCTACATTCTATATTTATTTGTTGTTTCCTCTGGATGTAGACCTAAACAGAGACTGACGAAAGACACATTCAATGAAAGGCGTTGTTAGGCTGCCAAAATACTACAGTCTCCTGAAATCTCAACATATTTTTTTTCCGACCTTCATGATAATTTCAAGTAATGAGCAGTACACCAATAAAACGTGGATGTTCAAGTTTCGTTCTCCTAGGTTGAAGCATTCGTTTGCAGTAACAGTTTGAATTTTTAGTTTTCACTCTCTTTTCTCCTATATTGACAGATGCAGTTCGAACTCTAAATCAAACATGGTTTGTGCTAGCTTCTTGAAACTTGACACGATAATGTAGTTCCACGTTCTATCTCTAAGGTTTGTTTCCTCTTGATGTAGCCTTAAGCAGAGACTGGCGAATAACACTTTCAATGAAAGGCGTTGTTAAGCTCCGAAAAACTACCGTCTCCTGAAATCTCAACATATAACTTTTCATCCAATCACATGATTCTTTCAAGTATTGATCAGTACACCAATCAAACGTGGATGCCCAAGTTTTGTTCTTCTAGGTTGTAGCATTCGTTTGCAGGAACAGTTAGAAATTATAGGTTTCACTCTGTTTTCTCCTATATTGACAGATGCACTTAGAACTCTAAATCAAACACGGTTTGTGCTAGCTTCTTGAAACTTGACACAGTAAAGTAGTTCTACGTTCTATCTCTAAGGTTTGTTTCCTCTTGTATCCTAAAGCTGGGACTGGCGAATAACACTTTTACTGACAGGGGTTGCCAAACATCCAAAACACTAGAGTCTCCTGAAATCTCAACATATATTTTTTCATCCAATCTTCATGATACTTTCAAGTAATGATCAGTACACCAATCCCACTTGGATGCCAAAGTTTAGTTCTCCTAGATTGAAGCATTCTTTTGGAGTAACAGTTTGAATTTTTAGGTTTCACTCTGTTTTCTCCTATATTGACAGATGCAGTTCGAACTCTAAATCAAACATGGTTTGTGCTAGCTCCTTGAAACTTGACACAATAAAGTAGTTCTACGTTCTATCTCTAAGGTTTGTTTCCTCTTGATGTAGCCTTAAGCAGAGACTGGCGAATAACACTTTCAATGAAAGGCGTTGTTAAGCTTCCAAAAAACTACCGTCTCCTGAAATCTCAACATATATCTTTTCATCCAAACTTCATGATTCTTTCAAGTATTGATCAGTACACCAATCAAACGTGGATGCCCAAGTTTTGTTCTTCTAGGTTGTAGCATTCGTTTGCAGGAACAGTTAGGAATTATAGGTTTCACTCTGTTTTCTCCTATATTGACAGATGCAGTTAGAACTCTAAATCAAACACGGTTTGTGCTAGCTTCTTGAAACTTGACACAGTAAAGTAGTTCTACGTTCTATCTCTAAGGTTTGTTTCCTCTTGTATCCTAAAGCTGGGACCTGCGAATAACACTTATACTGAAAGGGGTTGCCAAACTTCCAACACACTAGAGTCTCCTGAAATTTCAACATATATTTTTTCATCCAATCTTCATGATACTTTCAAGTAATGATCAGTACACCAATCCCACTTGGATGCAAAGTTTAGTTCTCCTAGATTGAAGCATTCTTTTGGAGTAACAGTTTGAATTTTTAGGTTTCACTCTGTTTTCTCCTATATTGACAAATGTAGTTTGAACTCTAAATCAAACACGGTTTGTGCTAGCTTCTTGAAACTTGAAACAGTTAAGTAGTTCTACATTCTATTTTTATTTTTTGTTTCCTCTGGATGTAGACCTAAGCAGAGACTGGCGAAAGACACATTCAATGAAAGGCGTTGTTAGGCTGCCAAAATACTAGAGTCTCCTGAAATCTCAACATATTTTTTTTCCGAACTTCATGATCATTTCAAGTAATGAGCAGTACACCAATAAAACGTGGATGTTCAAGTTTCGTTCTCCTAGGTTGAAGCATTCGTTTGCAGTAACAGTTTGAATTTTTAGTTTTCACTCTGTTTTCTCCTATATTTACAGATGCAGTTCGAACTCTAAGTCAAACATGGTTTGTGCTAGCTTCTTGAAACTTGACACAATAAAGTAGTTCTACGTTCTATCTCTAAGCTTTGTTTCCTCTTGATGTAGCCTTAAGCAGAGACTGGCGAATAACACTTTCAATGAAAGGTGTTGTTAAGCTTCCAAAAAACTACCGTCTCCTGAAATCTCAACATATATCTTTTCATCCAATCTTCATGATTCTTTCAAGTATTGATCAGTACACCAATCAAACGTGGATGCCCAAGTTTTGTTCTTCTAGGTTGTAGCATTCGTTTGCAGGAACAGTTAGGAATTATAGGTTTCACTCTGTTTTCTCCTATATTGACAGATGCAGTTAGAACTCTAAATCAAACACGGTTTGTGCTAGCTTCTTGAAACTTGACACAGTAAAGTAGTTCTACGTTCTATCTCTAAGGTTTTTTCCTCTGGTATCCTAAAGCTGGGACCTGCGAATAACACTTATACTGAAAGGGGTTGCCAAACTTCCAACACACTAGAGTCTCCTGAAATTTCAACATATATTTTTTCATCCAATCTTCATGACAATTTCAAGTAATGATCAGTACACCAATCCCACTTGGATGCCAAAGTTTAGTTCTCCTAGATTGAAGCATTCTTTTGGAGTAACAGTTTGAATTTTTAGGTTTCACTCTGTTTTCTTCTATATTGACAAATGTAGTTCGAACTCTAAATCAAACACGGTTTTTGCTAGCTTCTTGAAACTTGAAACAGTAAAGTAGTTCTACATTCTATTTTTATTTTTTGTTTCCTCTGGATGTAGACCTAAGCAGAGACTCACGAAATACACATTCAATGAAAGGCGTTGTTAGGCTGCCAAAATACCACAGTCTCCTGAAATCTCAACACATTTTTTTCCGACCTTCATGATCATTTCAAGTAATGAGCAGTACACCAATAAAACGTGGATGTTCAAGTTTCGTTCTCCTAGGTTGAAGCATTCGTTTGCAGTAACAGTTTGAATTTTTAGTTTTCACTCTGTTTTCTCCTATATTGACAGATGCAGTTCGAACTCTAAATCAAACATGGTTTGTGCTAGCTTCTTGAAACTTGACACGATAAAGTAGTTCTACGTTCTATCTCTAAGGTTTGTTTCCTCTTGATGTAGCCTTAAGCAGACACTGGCGAATAACACTTTCAATGAAAGGCGTTGTTAAGCTTCCAAAAAACTACCGTCTCCTGAAATCTCAACATATATATTTTCATCCAATCTTCATGATTCTTTCAAGTATTGATCAGTACACCAATCAAACGTGGATGCCCAAGTTTTGTTCTTCTAGGTTTGTAGCATTCGTTTGCAGGAACAGTTAGAAATTATAGGTTTCACTCTGTTTTCTCCTATATTGACAGATGCAGTTAGAACTCTAAATCAAACATGGTTTGTCTAGCTTCTTGAAACTTGACACGATAAAGTAGTTCCACATTCTATCTCTAAGGTTTGTTTCCTCTTGATGCAGCCTTAAGCAGAGACTGGCGAATAACACTTTCAATGAAAGGCGTTGTTAAGCTTCCGAAAAACTACCGTCTCCTGAAATCTCAACATATATCTTTTCATCCAATCTTCATGATTCTTTCAAGTATTGATCAGTACACCAATCAAACGTGGATGCCCAAGTTTTGTTCTTCTAGGTTGTAGCATTCGTTTGCAGGAACAGTTAGAAATTATAGGTTTCACTCTGTTTTCTCCTATATTGACAGATGCACTTAGAACTCTAAATCAAACACGGTTTCTGCTATCTTCTTGAAACTTGACACAATAAAGTAGTTCTACGTTCTATCTCTAAGGTTTGTTTCCTCTTGTATCCTAAAGCTGGGACTGGCGAATAACACTTATACTGAAAGGGGTTGCCAAACTTCCAACACACTAGAGTCTCCTGAAATCTCAACATATATTTTTTCATCCAATCTTCATGATACTTTCAAGTAATGATCAGTACACCAATCCCACTTGGATGCCAAAGTTTAGTTCTCCTAGATTGAAGCATTCTTTTGGAGTAACAGTTTGAATTTTTAGGTTTCACTCTGTTTTCTCCTATATTGACAGATGCAGTTCGAACTCTAAATCAAACATGGTTTGTGCTAGCTTCTTGAAACTTGACACAATAAAGTAGTTCTACGTTCTATCTCTAAGGTTTGTTTCCTCTTGATGTAGCCTTAAGCAGAGATTGGCGAATAACACTTTCAATGAAAGGCGTTGTTAAGCTTCCAAATACTACCGTCTCCTGAAATCTCAACATATATCTTTTCATCCAATCTTCATGATTCTTTCAAGTATTGATCAGTACACCAATCAAACGTGGATGCCCAAGTTTTGTTCTTCTAGGTTGTAGCATTTGTTTGCAGGAACAGTTAGGAATTATAGGTTTCATTCTGTTTTCTCCTATATTGACAGATGCAGTTAGAACTCTAAATCAAACACGGTTTTTGCTAGCTTCTTGAAACTTGACACAGTAAAGTAGTTCTACGTTCTATCTCTAAGGTTTGTTTCCTCTTGTATCCTAAAGCTGGGACCTGCGAATAACACTTATACTGAAAGGGGTTGCCAAACTTCCAACACACTAGAGTCTCCTGAAATTTCAACATATATTTTTTCATCCAATCTTCATGATACTTTCAAGTAATGATCAGTACACCAATCCCACTTGGATGCAAAGTTTAGATCTCCTAGATTGAAGCATTCTTTTGGAGTAACAGTTTGAATTTTTAGGTTTCACTCTGTTTTCTCCTATATTGACAAATGTAGTTTGAACTCTAAATCAAACACGGTTTGTGCTAGCTTCTTGAAACTTGAAACAGTTAAGTAGTTCTACATTCTATTTTTATTTTTTGTTTCCTCTGGATGTAGACCTAAGCAGAGACTGGCGAAAGACACATTCAATGAAAGGCGTTGTTAGGCTGCCAAAATACTACAGTCTCCTGAAATCTCAACATATTTTTTTTCCGAACTTCATGATCATTTCAAGTAATGAGCAGTACACCAATAAAACGTGGATGTTCAAGTTTCGTTCTCCTAGGTTGAAGCATTCGTTTGCAGTAACAGTTTGAATTTTTAGTTTTCACTCTGTTTTCTCCTATATTTACAGATGCAGTTCGAACTCTAAGTCAAACATGGTTTGTGCTAGCTTCTTGAAACTTGACACGATAAAGTAGTTCTACGTTCTATCTCTAAGCTTTGTTTCCTCTTGATGTAGCCTTAAGCAGAGACTGGCGAATAACACTTTCAATGAAAGGTGTTGTTAAGCTTCCAAAAAACTACCGTCTCCTGAAATCTCAACATATATCTTTTCATCCAATCTTCATGATTCTTTCAAGTATTGATCAGTACACCAATCAAACGTGGATGCCCAAGTTTTGTTCTTCTAGGTTGTAGCATTCGTTTGCAGGAACAGTTAGGAATTATAAGTTTCACTCTGTTTTCTCCTATATTGACAGATGCAGTTAGAACTCTAAATCAAACATGGTTTGTGCTAGCTTCTTGAAACTTGACACAGTAAAGTAGTTCTACGTTCTATCTCTAAGGTTTTTTCCTCTGGTATCCTAAAGCTGGGACCTGCGAATAACACTTATACTGAAAGGGGTTGCCAAACTTCCAACACACTAGAGTCTCCTGAAATTTCAACATATATTTTTT
>NW_027514035.1:0-104504 GCF_048772815.1 Callospermophilus lateralis
AGACAGAGTGGTTCTTACAATACAGGAAAGTTGGGGACCTTCAACCTGATGAGAACCTCAAATGTCCATGCACAAATGGTACCTGGAGAAGTTGTAGGCAGGTATGAAGCACCTGAGAGAGCAAAAGTCATCTTCCATGGCAAAAAACCTGGTCAGGATGAAGGGATGTGTCTGAATCTGCCTCTCTCTCTTCTTATTGTACAGAAGATGGACCAAACCAGGGCTGAGTGGAGAGCTGTTCCCGGGTGCCAATGGTGATATACATTCTACCTTATGAAAGTGTCACAGGAAGTTCTGGCAACCTCCATCTTATGTTACCCTTGGAAGCAACTGTTAGGACAAAGTGGTTGCCAAGGCAGTGACCTCATTCAGTTCCAAAGAATGTGAAATACCTCATTTCCTTGGTGATGGAACTCTCTGAACTTGGTATCCAAGAAGCCAGACACCCAGAGGCAGTCCCAGTCCCAGTCCCAGTGGGCTCACTTGTTTGGATTTACCAAGGACAGAGTCAGTTTTCTTGGTACCTAATGATGTGAGGATGGCCAAATGCCAGGAGAGCTCTGAAGATGGACCTTTCCTGAGAAAACAGGTAGTGGCTAACCACTTTTTCCTGACATCTTCACAGAGTTGGTCAAGGAATCAAGATCTGAGAGAAGACAGGCCATTTCGGGGGAACATAGTATGGCCCAGCAGTCAGAGGACACTCCGGATAGTCACAGACGTACTTGGGGGAAGGAGGTGCCTTTGTGGGAGTGGGTGTGGGTTTGTTGTTTTGTCTCATGTTCTGAGAATAGATAGAAAAGGCGGTTTGTTTGGTTTGGAGTGGACAGTTTCTAGTAAGTCATTTGACATGGCGAGTGTTTCTCTTTCTGTGTATCCCACTGTGTCCGTTGTTGTAGACATTAGAAAAGAGAATGCATTAATGGATGTGTCCTGTCTAGTATAAATCTTCCCATAATTCATCCTGCCCAATATATGAATGGACTGCAGCTTGTCTTATCAATGTGCAACACCTGCTATCTTCCTAAGTTGTTGTTTTCTTCCTGAATTCTGGCCACTCTCCAGAATAGGCTCATGGATTTGTGTCCAAAATATGTACCACCTCCAAACTCTGTGACATGGCCATGTACTGGATAGCTGAAGAGAATGGCGAGCATCTCAAAAAACTCAGATATCAGTGTGACCAGGAAAGTCTCAGTGCAGAAACCCTGCTTTGGGCCTTTTGCTTACTTATTGTTGTGTTGCACTGAATGTCAGGAAGGTCTTGGCCTCAGGCCACCCCTTTGTGAAGCCTGAAGAAAACAGTTTTCAAATGGAAATGAATGGGCCTCACCTGTGGCTCTTTATCAGCCTCTTGGACCTGTGTGTGGCTGTGACTTAGATTCTCAGCACCTGATGGATCTTAAGAATGATCCCACGTGAGCTTCCAAAACCAAAATGGCAAAAAATATCATTCATTGTGGATGAAGTCTCTTGCCTTCCTCTGTTAGGTTCCTGCAATCCATCAAATGACAATAGGGATTCTTTGGGTCAAATGAGTTCTTCAAAGCCCTGCAGAGGTGCTTGTGTTTTCGCATGACTCTAAATCACCTAAAGAATCGATACCTAAAATCAGTAGGCCTCAAATTGGAGAAACAAAGAAGTATTAATGACAGGCTTATTTGTTCGCTCCTGTTTCAGAGAAACGGTGTCCAGGCTACCCTGACTTTAGGCAAATGAGGGGCAAATGAGCTGATTTTGCACACTGTCTTGGGCTACGCCTCTCATGGAAACCTCCAGCCAGAGGTTAAGATGATTGACTATATGGAATAAGATGAAGGCCATGTGGGAGTGTTTTGGTTTTAATTTTGGTCATTGTGTTGCATTGGAAAAAATGACTGGGTCCACGTGAGCTTGAACTCTGGTGTGATTTCCCTTAGAGACTGGGTTTTGGAACTGAACTCAGAGAAGCATTGCCATGAATTTTGTTGGGATTTTAAGAGGCCACGCATGAAAGTCGCTCTTGGAAACTGAGACCTAGGCCCCGGGTGGATTTCCACAGAGGCCTGGGAATCTCAGCAAGGATATCACATGATTTTATTCTTAAAGAAATGGCAGCCATAGTTGAGAGTCAAAACACACATGGACCTCACATTGTAGACCTCAATGGGCCTGGCCTAATGTGACCTTTTGTCCACTCTTTGGGAAGCCGTGCCTGTGAGAGTTCTCCAGAGATTTCATTGAAATGAGCTTCCTCACCATTTAATGTTTGCTGAATGAACTGAAACCCACAGTGCCTCCAACTTCATGGTTGAAAAATGGCTAGATAAATACCATGAAATTTTTGAAATTCCTATGACCAGGTGGCACTGGAGAAACATTGGATGTCCTGTTGCTGATCATGAGTATACCAGACAGTGCCTTGATTTACTGAGTTTCATGAAAATGGTGTAGAACAGAGATGCCAGAAATTTGGAGCCTGCTGAGTAGTGGGTCTAGAGCAGTGGTGGGGAGGTGTTTGATAAAACATCCGTGGTAGGGCCATGTGGATCTACCATTGGATTCCAAATGGCTTGTAACTGACATGGTGCAGCCAACAGACCCTTATATGTAAAGGTGTCTTGTTATATGGAGAGTTTTCATAGGAAAATTAAGAATCAGGTTGATATGGACAAGGGGGCAATGGGGCAAGGTGTGAGAGATAGGAGCCTAGTTGGTGCATTCTCTTGCAGACCCTGACCCACCACACGTGACAGAACTCCCTCCAGCACTGTGTCCCAGTTTAGCTCCTAGTATTTCGTGAAACAAATACCAAACTCACAGTGCAGCAGCAAAAACACCACAAAAAGTGGAAGAGGACCAAATGGCTTCACAGTCCACACGGGGAGACACTTAGTCCCCAGTGGCCTCAGTTTACCTACAAAGAGAGGATTCAGCACTGCTTCATCTTGTTCATTGGAAAATAAGAAACCATGTCCTCCAGGTCACATAGATGCAGACCAGCTTTGATGGTCTCACTACAGAGGAAGCCAAATCTCCTGAAAACAACATATATTTCAAGTGTGGAAGCTCAGAGGCAGTTTCTCAAAAAGTTTTTAGTCCAGCAGAGCTCCATGTTTGTGGAGTGTTTACCCTGTCCCTTAGTTTTGGAAACTCCTCTACCACCTCCAAGGTTTTGAACTCCTGAGCATTTTCCATTCCAGATATGTATTCACTGATTTTGTAACTCTTCTCCTCTAATTGTGTCTTACTTGGGGTGAAGGTAATGTCAAGGCATTGTTCTGGATGAGAGCGGGAGGATATTTGTGCAGCATATATTTACATACACATTGGATTCATTTTCCAATTTTCCATTCGAAATACTGAATCCCTGACACTAACCCATACCTAGTAGACTCAGACTATTCATCCTAATATAATGGAGAAAATTAACCCAACACAGTAGAAATACAAGTACTTCAGAGGAGACATGTTGTATATTTGGACTTGACATTTGCATTATATAAGGTAGGAGTTATAAATCTAGTCAAATTTATTTGAAATATACTCCATGTGTTTTAAACTTAACAAATATGAGAATTCTTGTTTCCTTTTTCTGTAGTCTATTCACACATGTATATTTATATGCATATATAGAATCCTACCAGGTATCACACGTACATTTTTGTGAGGTGGCTGTCTTGGCAGATACAAATTGTGAGAAGAGTTCACTCCTCCTAAATGCTGTTGGAAATGAAAATTCAACTTATAGGAGAGCGTCCTAGTAGAACAACATTATACATTAACTCATGTTCAGTAAAATAAATATTTTTGCATTTGTGGATGATACATATTTACTGATGAATTTCGATTGGCATTTATATTGGTAATTTTTAATGTCTGTGAGTTATGTGTGTGTGTGTGTGTGTGTGTGTGTGTGTGTGTATAGGTATAGATATAGATATAGATACACTCTCCAAATTTTTCAAAAAATGAAATATATGTGTCTAATATACACTCTCTAAATTCATTCATGTTCATGTATGTGGATTTATAATCCACTTTTCACAAGATTATAATCAGAAATATTCATCCACCTGAAATACATATTTGTTTCCTAGTACTGAAAACTAACTTCAGTGAATGGTGCATACAAATCCTAATTATTCTACAGTAACTGACCCAGTCTAACATCAATGCAAGTAGACTCCTATGGGACATGATATGTAATTTGTCATTCATTTGTATTCGACACTGGTACATTATTGTTTCTTCAGTTTTTGCACATCACAGGATATACATTTCATCCACAAGTTCACAAATTAATATGCATTTGTTTCAATTTTCACCACTTCTTGCTTCAGAACACATGTATTGTCAGGGTATTCTTGACTGGTCTTTTCCAAACACATTATTTTGAATTTCCATAATCATTTTGAAGCAAAACTCACACACTCTTTATGATAAACCTAAACACAAATATTTCCATTACATATATACCTGGTTGGAATGAATGATTGTATATCAATATACGATTTTCTTTAATTTTTCAGATATCAGTTCAATTCATTATTTAAAGTTCAAAAAAGTTATATTATTTATTCACAGTATGGTCTATTCATGCTTTTTCTCTATGTTCCTAGAAACAGGGTACACCTCTTTGTACCCCCGATTCTCATTTTACATCTTCAATATATTGCTCCCAGAAATGGTGAAAGAAATACTCATGTCACCTCATTATCACAGTAATATTCTGGACAAAAAATGGAAAGGTCACACTTATGATTGTACCAAAGCCTAAATGTAAAGTGAACATTTATTTCTAAAAACATCCATGTCCAGGTTGCCTAATGCTGTCAATTGTCAATCCTATTGGTGACTACATATTTGTTTTTTTCCTAATTTATATATTCAAACTCAACCCTGTTGAAAATGTCTAATTCTATCACTCACTTTATACTTTGCCTGATTTCGTAATGTTTCTATTGATATCTGCTTTTCTACATATTTTCCCCAGTTCAACATAGTGACTGACTCTTCATATGTGCTGACATTTACATTCACTCAACAACCGAAAGTCTATTGCTAAAGAACTTTTGGTCCAAATCCTATACTCGCTCTTCTTCCTAAACCTACCGACTATCTTCCTAATCCTACTGAATATCCCTTTTTGACTGGATGTTCTCTTCTAAATTCAATCATCCAATGTACAAGGTCCTATGCCATTGTATATCGAATTATCTGAGGCATCTTTGCAGAACATCATTCAAAGCTAAGTATCCCAATCAAGGGCAAAACCCTTCTGGGCTTCAAATCATACCTAGATTTCTGTTTTCCTACTTATATTTCACCTCTTTATTCTTGTAAATATTGCAGGTTCCCAATACCATTATTCATCACACAGAATCACTCGTAATCCAAATCAAACCTGTTTTTAACCCGAAGTATACACTGTTCCCTCAATCATTTTACAGAAGAGCAGAGACAGAGTGGTTCTTACAATACAGGAAAGTTGGGGACCTTCAACCTGATGAGAACCTCAAATGTCCATGCACAAATGGTACCTGGAGAAGTTGTAGGCAGGTATGAAGCACCTGAGAGAGCAAAAGTCATCTTCCATGGCAAACAACCTGGTCAGGATGAAGGGATGTGTCTGAATCTGCCTCTCTCTCTTCTTATTGTACAGAAGATGGACCAAACCAGGGCTGAGTGGAGAGCTGTTCCCGGGTGCCAATGGTGATATACATTCTACCTTATGAAAGTGTCACAGGAAGTTCTGGCAACCTCCATCTTATGTAACCCTTGGAAGCAACTGTTAGGACAAAGTGGTTGCCAAGGCAGTGACCTCATTCAGTTCCAAAGAATGTGAAATACCTCATTTCCTTGGTGATGGAACTCTCTGAACTTGGTATCCAAGAAGCTAGACACCCAGAGGCAGTCCCAGTCCCAGTCCCAGTGGGCTCACTTGTTTGGATTTACCAAGGACAGAGTCAGTTTTCTTGGTACCTAATGATGTGAGGATGGCCAAATGCCAGGAGAGCTCTGAAGATGGACCTTTCCTGAGAAAACAGGTAGTGGCTAACCACTTTTTCCTGACATCTTCACAGAGTTGGTCAAGGAATCAAGATCTGAGAGAAGACAGGGCATTTTGGGGGAACATAGTATGGCCCACCAGTCAGAGGACACTCCGGATAGTCACAGACGTACTTGGGGGAAGGAGGTGCCTTTGTGGGAGTGGGTGTGGGTTTGTTGTTTTGTCTCATGTTCTGAGAATAGATAGAAAAGGCGGTTTGTTTGGTTTGGAGTGGACAGTTTCTAGTAAGTCATTTGACATGGCGAGTGTTTCTCTTTCTGTGTATCCCACTGTGTCCGTTGTTGTAGACATTAGAAAAGAGAATGCATTAATGGATGTGTCCTGTCTAGTATAAATCTTCCCATAATTCATCCTGCCCAATATATGAATGGACTGCAGCTTGTCTTATCAATGTGCAACACCTGCTATCTTCCTAAGTTGTTGTTTTCTTCCTGAATTCTGGCCACTCTCCAGAATAGGCTCATGGATTTGTGTCCAAAATATGTACCACCTCCAAGCTCTGTGACATGGCCATGTACTGGATAGCTGAAGAGAATGGCGAGCATCTCAAAAAACTCAGATATCAGTGTGACCAGGAAAGTCTCAGTGCAGAAACCCTGCTTTGGGCCTTTTGCTTACTTATTGTTGTGTTGCACTGAATGTCAGGAAGGTCTTTGCCTCAGGCCACCCCTTTGTGAAGCCTGAAGAAAACAGTTTTCAAATGGAAATGAATGGGCCTCACCTGTGGCTCTTTATCAGCCTCTTGGACCTGTGTGTGGCTGTGACTTAGATTCTCAGCACCTGATGGATCTTAAGAATGATCCCACGTGAGCTTCCAAAACCAAAATGGCAAAAAATATCATTCATTGTGGATGAAGTCTCTTGCCTTCCTCTGTTAGGTTCCTGCAATCCATCAAATGACAATAGGGATTCTTTGGGTCAAATGAGTTCTTCAAAGCCCTGCAGAGGTGCTTGTGTTTTCGCATGACTCTAAATCACCTAAAGAATCGATACCTAAAATCAGTAGGCCTCAAATTGGAGAAACAAAGAAGTATTAACAGCAGGCTTATTTGTTCGCTCCTGTTTCAGAGAAACGGTGTCCAGGCTACCCTGACTTTAGGCAAATGAGGGGCAAACGAGCTGATTTTGGACACTGTCTTGGGCTGCGCCTCTCATGGAAACCTCCAGCCAGAGGTTAAGATGATTGACTATATGGAATAAGATGAAGGCCATGTGGGAGTGTTTTGGTTTTAATTTTGGTCATTTGTGTTGCATTGGAAAAAATGACTGGGTCCACGTGAGCTTGAACTCTGGTGTGATTCCCCTTAGAGACTGGGTTTTGGAACTGAACTCAGAGAAGCATTGCCATGAATTTTGTTGGGATTTTAAGAGGCCACGCATGAAAGTCGCTCTTGGAAACTGAGACCTAGGCCCCGGGTGGATTTCCACAGAGGCCTGGGAATCTCAGCAAGGATATCACATGATTTTATTCTTAAAGAAATGGCAGCCATAGTTGAGAGTCAAAACACACATGGACCTCACATTGTAGACCTCAATGGGCCTGGCCTAATGTGACCTTTTGTCCACTCTTTGGGAAGCCGTGCCTGTGAGAGTTCTCCAGAGATTTCATTGAAATGAGCTTCCTCACCATTTAATGTTTGCTGAATGAACTGAAACCCACAGTGCCTCCAACTTCATGGTTGAAAAATGGCTAGATAAATACCATGAAATTTTTGAAATTCCTATGACCAGGTGGCACTGGAGAAACATTGGATGTCCTGTTGCTATCATGAGTATACCAGACAGTGCCTTGATTTACTGAGTTTCATGAAATGGTGTAGAACAGAGATGCCAGAAATTTGGAGCCTGCTGAGTAGTGGGTCTAGGGCAGTGGTGGGGAGGTGTTTGCTAAAACATCCGTGGTAGGGCCATGTGGATCTACCATTGGATTCCAAATGGCTTGTAACTGACATGGTGCAGCCAACAGACCCTTATATGTAAAGGCGTCTTGTTATATGTAGAGTTTTCAGAGGAAAATTAAGAATCAGGTTGATATGGACAAGGGGGCAATGGGGCAAGGTGTGAGAGATAGGAGCCTAGTTGGTGCATTCTCTTGCAGACCCTGACCCACCACACGTGACAGAACTCCCTCCAGCACTGTGTCCCAGTTTAGCTCCTAGTATTTCGTGAAACAAATACCAAACTCACAGTGCAGCAGCAAAAACACCACAAAAAGTGGAAGAGGACCAAATGGCTTCACAGTCCACACGGGGAGACACTTAGTCCCCAGTGGCCTCAGTTTACCTACAAAGAGAGGATTCAGCACTGCTTCATCTTGTTCATTGGAAAATAAGAAACCATGTCCTCCAGGTCACATAGATGCAGACCCAGCTTTGATGGTCTCACTACAGAGGAAGCCAAATCTCCAGAAAACTACATATATTTCAAGTGTGGAAGCTCAGAGGCAGTTTCTCAAAAAGTTTTTAGGCCAGCAGAGCTCCATGTTTGTGGAGTGTTTACCCTGTCCCTTAGTTTTGGAAACTCCTCTACCACCTCCAAGGTTGTGAACTCCTGAGCATTTTCCATTCCAGATATGTATTCACTGATTTTGTAACTCTTCTCCTCTAATTGTGTCTTACTTGGGGTAAAGGTAATGTCAAGGCATTGTTCTGGATGAGAGCGGGAGGATATTTGTGCAGCATATTTTTACATGCACATTGGATTCATTTTCCAAATTTCCATTCGAAGTACTGAATCCCTGACACTAACCCATACCTAGTAGACTCAGACTATTCATCCTAATATAATGGAGAAAATTAGCCCAACACATTTGAAATACAAGTACTTCAGAGGAGACATGTTGTATAGTTGGACTTGACATTTGCATTATATAAGGTAGGAGTTATAAATCTAGTCAAATTTATTTGAAATATTCTCCATGGGTTTTTAAGCTTAACAAACATGTGAATTCTTATTTCCGTTTTCTGTAGCCTATTCACACATGTATATTTATATGCATATATAGAATCCTACCAGGTATCACACGTACATTTTTGTGAGGTGGCTGTCTTGGCAGATACAAATTGTGAGAAGAGTTCACTCCTCCTAAATGCTGTTGGAAATGAAAATTCAACCTATAGGAGAGCGTCCTAGTAGAACAACATTATACATTAACTCATGTTCAGTAAAATAAATATTTTTGCATTTGTGGATGATACATATTTACTGATGAATTTCGATTGGCATTTATATTGGTAATTTTTAATGTCTGTGAGTTGTGTGTGTGTGTGTGTGTGTGTGTGTGTGTGTGTGTGTATAGGTATAGATATAGATATAGATACACTCTCCAAATTTTTCAAAATATGAAATATATGTGTCTAATATACACTCTCTAAATTCATTCATGTTCATGTATGTGAATTTATTATCCACTTTTCACAAGATTATAATCAGAAATATTCATCCACCTGAAATACATATTTGTTTCCTAGTACTGAAAACTAACTTCAGTGAATGGTGCATACAAATCCTAATTATTCTACAGTAACTGACCCAGTCTAACATCAATGCAAGTAGACTCCTATGGGACATGATATGTAATTTGTCATTCATTTGTATTCGACACTGGTACATTATTGTTTCTTCAGTTTTTGCACATCACAGGATATACATTTCATCCACAAGTTCACAAATTAATATGCATTTGTTTCAACTTTCACCACTTCTTGCTTCAGAACACATGTATTGTCAGGGTTTCTTGACTGGTCTTTTCATGAGACTTCTTTCCAAACACATTATTTTGAATTTCCAAAATCATTTTGAAGCAAAACTCACACACTCTTCATGATAAACCAAAACACAAATATTTCCATTCCATATATACCTGGTTGGAATGAATGATTGTATATCAATATACGATTTCCTTTAATTTTTCAGATATCAGTTCAATTCATTATTTAAAGTTCAAAAAAGTTATATTATATATTCGCAGTATGGTCTATTCATGCTATTTCTCTATGTTCCTAGAAACAGGGTACACCTCTTTGTACCCCCGATTCTCATTTTACATCTTCAATATATTGCTCCCAGAAATGGTGAAAGAAATACTCATGTCACCTCATTATCACAGTAATATTCTGGACAAAAATTGGAAAGGTCACACTTATGATTGTACCAAAGCCTAAATGGAAAGTGAACATGGATTTCTAAAAACATCCATGTCCAGGTTGCCTAATGCTGTCAATTGTCAATCCTATTGGTGACTACATATTTGTTTTTTTCCTAATTTATATATTCAAACTCAACCCTGTTGAAAATGTCTAATTCTATCACTCACTTTATACTTTGCCTGATTTCGTAATGTTTCTATTGATATCTGCTTTTCTACATATTTTCCCCAGTTCAACATAGTCACTGACTCTTCATATGAGCTGACATTTACATTCACTCAACAACCGAAAGTCTATTGCTAAAGAACTTTTGGTCCAAATCCTATACTCACTCTTCTTCCTAAACCTACAGACTATCTTCCTAATCCTACTGAATATCCCTTTTTGACTGGATGTTCTCTTCTAAATTCAATCATCCAAAGTACAAGGTCCTATGCCATTGTATATGGAATTATCTGAGGCATCTTTGCAGAACATCATTCAAAGCTAAGTATCCCAATCAAGGGCAAAACCCTTCTGGGCTTCAAATCATACCTAGATTTCTGTTTTCCTACTTATATTTCACCTCTATATTCTTGTAAATATTGCAGGTTCCCAATACCATTATTCATCACACAGAATCACTCATAATCCAAATCAAACATGTTTTTAACCCCAAGTATACACTGTTCCCTCAATCATTTTACAGAAGAGCAGAGACAGAGTGGTTCTTACAATACAGGAAAGTTGGGGACCTTCCACCTGATGAGAACCTCAAATGTCCATGCACAAATGGTACCTGGAGAAGTTGTAGGCAGGTATGAAGCACCTGAGAGAGCAAAAGTCATCTTCCATGGCAAACAACCTGGTCAGGATGAAGGGATGTGTCTGAATCTGCCTCTCTCTCTTCTTATTGTACAGAAGATGGACCAAACCAGGGCTGAGTGGAGAGCTGTTCCCGGGTGCCAATGGTGATATACATTCTACCTTATGAAAGTGTCACAGGAAGTTCTGGCAACCTCCATCTTATGTTACCCTTGGAAGCAACTGTTAGGACAAAGTGGTTGCCAAGGCAGTGACCTCATTCAGTTCCAAAGAATGTGAAATACCTCATTTCCTTGGTGATGGAACTCTCTGAACTTGGTATCCAAGAAGCCAGACACCCAGAGGCAGTCCCAGTCCCAGTCCCAGTGGGCTCACTTGTTTGGATTTACCAAGGACAGAGTCAGTTTTCTTGGTACCTAATGATGTGAGGATGGCCAAATGCCAGGAGAGCTCTGAAGATGGACCTTTCCTGAGAAAACAGGTAGTGGCTAACCACTTTTTCCTGACATCTTCACAGAGTTGGTCAAGGAATCTAGATCTGAGAGAAGACAGGCCATTTCGGGGGAACATAGTATGGCCCACCAGTCAGAGGACACTCCGGATAGTCACAGACGTACTTGGGGGAAGGAGGTGCCTTTGTGGGAGTGGGTGTGGGTTTGTTGTTTTGTCTCATGTTCTGAGAATAGATAGAAAAGGCGGTTTGTTTGGTTTGGAGTGGACAGTTTCTAGTAAGTCATTTGACATGGCGAGTGTTTCTCTTTCTGTGTATCCCACTGTGTCCGTTGTTGTAGACATTAGAAAAGAGAATGCATTAATGGATGTGTCCTGTCTAGTATAAATCTTCCCATAATTCATCCTGCCCAATATATGAATGGACTGAAGCTTGTTTTATCAATGTGCAACACCTGCTATCTTTCTAAGTTGTTGTTTTCTTCCTGAATTCTGGCCACTCTCCAGAATAGGCTCATGGATTTGTGTACAAAATATGTACCACCTCCAAGCTCTGTGACATGGCCATGTACTGGATAGCTGAAGAGAATGGCGAGCATCTCAAAAAACTCAGATATCAGTGTGACCAGGAAAGTCTCAGTGCAGAAACCCTGCTTTGGGCCTTTTGCTTACTTATTGTTGTGTTGCACTGAATGTCAGGAAGGTCTTTGCCTCAGGCCACCCCTTTGTGAAGCCTGAAGAAAACAGTTTTCAAATGGAAATGAATGGGCCTCACCTGTGGCTCTTTATCAGCCTCTTGGACCTGTGTGTGGCTGTGACTTAGATTCTCAGCACCTGATGGATCTTAAGAATGATCCCACGTGAGCTTCCAAAACCAAAATGGCAAAAAATATCATTCATTGTGGATGAAGTCTCTTGCCTTTCTCTGTTAGGTTCCTGCACTCCATCAAATGACAATAGGGATTCTTTGGGTCAAATGAGTTCTTCAAAGCCTTGCAGAGGTGCTTGTGTTTTCGCATGACTCTAAATCACCTAAAGAATCGATACCTAAAATCAGTAGGCCTCAAATTGGAGAAACAAAGAAGTATTAACGGCAGGCTTATTTGTTCGCTCCTGTTTCAGAGAAACGGTGTCCAGGCTACCCTGACTTTAGGCAAATGAGGGGCAAACGAGCTGATTTTGGACACTGTCTTGGGCTGCGCCCCTCATGGAAACCTCCAGCCAGAGGTTAAGATGATTGACTATATGGAATAAGATGAAGGCCATGTGGGAGTGTTTTGGTTTTAATTTTGGTCATTTGTGTTGCATTGGAAAAAATGACTGGGTCCACGTGAGCTTGAACTCTGGTGTGATTCCCCTTAGAGACTGGGTTTTGGATCTGAACTCAGAGAAGCATTGCCATGAATTTTGTTGGGATTTTAAGAGGCCACGCATGAAAATCGCTCTTGGAAACTGAGACCTAGGCCCCGGGTGGATTTCCACAGAGGCCTGGGAATCTCAGCAAGGATATCACATGATTTTATTCTTAAAGAAATGGCAGCCATAGTTGAGAGTCAAAACACACATGGACCTCACATTGTAGACCTCAATGGGCCTGGCCTAATGTGACCTTTTGTCCACTCTTTGGGAAGCCGTGCCTGTGAGAGTTCTCCAGAGATTTCATTGAAATGAGCTTCCTCACCATTTAATGTTTGCTGAATGAACTGAAACCCACAGTGCCTCCAACTTCATGGTTGAAAAATGGCTAGATAAATACCATGAAATTTTTGAAATTCCTATGACCAGGTGGCACTGGAGAAACATTGGATGTCCTGTTGCTGATCATGAGTATACCAGACAGTGCCTTGATTTACTGAGTTTCATGAAAATGGTGTAGAACAGAGATGCCAGAAATTTGGAGCCTGCTGAGTAGTGGGTCTAGAGCAGTGGTGGGGAGGTGTTTGCTAAAACATCCGTGGTAGGGCCATGTGGATCTACCATTGGATTCCAAATGGCTTGTAACTGACATGGTGCAGCCAACAGACCCTTATATGTAAAGGCATCTTGTTATATGGAGAGTTTTCAGAGGAAAATTAAGAATCAGGTTGATATGGACAAGGGGGCAATGGGGCAAGGTGTGAGAGATAGGAGCCTAGTTGGTGCATTCTCTTGCAGACCTGACCCACCACACGTGACAGAACTCCCTCCAGCACTGTGTCCCAGTTTAGCTCCTAGTATTTCGTGAAACAAATACCAAACTCACAGTGCAGCAGCCAAAACACCACAAAAAGTGGAAGAGGACCAAATGGCTTCACAGTCCACACGGGGAGACACTTAGTCCCCAGTGGCCTCAGTTTACCTACAAAGAGAGGATTCAGCACTGCTTCATCTTGTTCATTGGAAAATAAGAAACCATGTCCTCCAGGTCACATAGATGCAGACCCAGCTTTGATGGTCTCACTACAGAGGAAGCCAAATCTCCAGAAAACTACATATATTTCAAGTGTGGAAGCTCAGAGGCAGTTTCTCAAAAAGTTTTTAGGCCAGCAGAGCTCCATGTTTGTGGAGTGTTTACCCTGTCCCTTAGTTTTGGAAACTCCTCTACCACCTCCAAGGTTGTGAACTCCTGAGCATTTTCCATTCCAGATATGTATTCACTGATTTTGTAACTCTTCTCCTCTAATTGTGTCTTACTTGGGGTGAAGGTAATGTCAAGGCATTGTTCTGGATGAGAGCGGGAGGATATTTGTGCAGCATATATTTACATACACATTGGATTCATTTTCCAATTTTCCATTCGAAATACTGAATCCCTGACACTAACCCATACCTAGTAGACTCAGACTATTCATCCTAATATAATGGAGAAAATTAACCCAACACAGTAGAAATACAAGTACTTCAGAGGAGACATATTGTATAGTTGGACTTGACATTTGCATTATATAAGGTAGGAGTTATAAATCTAGTCAAATTTATTTGAAATATTCTCCATGTGTTTTAAACTTAACAAATATGTGAATTCTTGTTTCCTTTTTCTGTAGTCTATTCACACATGTATATTTATATGCATATAGAGAATCCTATCAGGTATCACACGTACATTTTTGTGAGGTGGCTGTCTTGGCAGATACAAAATGTGAGAAGAGTTCACTCCTCCTAAATGCTGTTGGAAATGAAAATTCAACTTATAGGAGAGCGTCCTTGTAGAACAACATCATACATTAACTCATGTTCAGTAAAATAAATATTTTTGCATTTGTGGATGATACATATTTACTGATGAATTTCGATTGGCATTTATATTGGTAATTTTTAATGTCTGTGAGTTGTGTGTGTGTGTGTGTGTGTGTGTTTGTGTGTGTGTGTGTGTGTGTGTATAGGTATAGATATAGATATAGATATACTCTCCAAATTTTTCAAAATATGAAATATATGTGTCTAATATACACTCTCTAAATTCATTCATCTTCATGTATGTGGATTTATAATCCACTTTTCACAAGATTATAATCAGAAATATTCATCCACCTGAAATACATATTTGTTTCCTAGTACTGAAAACTAACTTCAGTGAATGGTGCATACAAATCCTAATTATTCTACAGTAACTGACCCAGTCTAACATCAATGCAAGTAGACTCCTATGGGACATGATATGTAATTTGTCATTCATTTGTATTCGACACTGGTACATTATTGTTTCTTCAGTTTTTGCACATCACAGGATATACATTTCATCCACAAGTTCACAAATTAATATGCATTTGTTTCAACTTTCACCACTTCTTGCTTCAGAACACATGTATTGTCAGGGTTTCTTGACTGGTCTTTTCATGAGACTTCTTTCCAAACACATTATTTTGAATTTCCATAATCATTTTGAAGCAAAACTCACACACTCTTCATGATAAACCAAAACACAAATATTTCCATTACATATATACCTGGTTGGAATGAATGATTGTATATCAATATAAGATTTCCTTTAATTTTTCAGATATCAGTTCAATTCATTATTTAAAGTTCAAAAAAGTTATATTATTTATTCACAGTATGGTCTATTCATGCTTTTTCTCTATGTTCCTAGAAACAGGGTACACCTCTTTGTACCCCCGATTCTCATTTTACATCTTCAATATATTGCTCCCAGAAATGGTGAAAGAAATACTCATGTCACCTCATTATCACAGTAATATTCTGGACAAAAAATGGAAAGGTCACACTTATGATTGTACCAAAGCCTAAATGGAAAGTGAACATGGATTTCTAAAAACATCCATGTCCAGGTTGCCTAATGCTGTCAATTGTCAATCCTATTGGTGACTACATATTTGTTTTTTTCCTAATTTATATATTCAAACTCAACCCTGTTGAAAATGTCTAATTCTATCACTCACTTTATACTTTGCCTGATTTCGTAATGTTTCTATTGATATCTGCTTTTCTACATATTTTCCCCAGTTCAACATAGTGACTGACTCTTCATATGTGCTGACATTTACATTCACTCAACAACCGAAAGTCTATTGCTAAAGAACTTTTGGTCCAAATCCTATACTCACTCTTCTTCCTAAACCTACCGACTATCTTCCTAATCCTACTGAATATCCCTTTTTGACTGGATGTTCTCTTCTAAATTCAATCATCCAATGTACAAGGTCCTATGCCATTGTATATCGAATTATCTGAGGCATCTTTGCAGAACATCATTCAAAGCTAAGTATCCCAATCAAGGGCAAAACCCTTCTGGGCTTCAAATCATACCTAGATTTCTGTTTTCCTACTTATATTTCACCTCTATATTCTTGTAAATATTGCAGGTTCCCAATACCATTATTCATCACACAGAATCACTCGTAATCCAAATCAAACATGTTTTTAACCCCAAGTATACACTGTTCCCTCAATCATTTTACAGAAGAGCAGAGACAGAGTGGTTCTTACAATACAGGAAAGTTGGGGACCTTCCACCTGATGAGAACCTCAAATGTCCATGCACAAATGGTACCTGGAGAAGTTGTAGGCAGGTATGAAGCACCTGAGAGAGCAAAAGTCATCTTCCATGGCAAACAACCTGGTCAGGATGAAGGGATGTGTCTGAATCTGCCTCTCTCTCTTCTTATTGTACAGAAGATGGACCAAACCAGGGCTGAGTGGAGAGCTGTTCCCGGGTGCCAATGGTGATATACATTCTACCTTATGAAAGTGTCACAGGAAGTTCTGGCAACCTCCATCTTATGTTACCCTTGGAAGCAACTGTTAGGACAAAGTGGTTGCCAAGGCAGTGACCTCATTCAGTTCCAAAGAATGTGAAATACCTCATTTCCTTGGTGATGGAACTCTCTGAACTTGGTATCCAAGAAGCCAGACACCCAGAGGCAGTCCCAGTCCCAGTCCCAGTGGGCTCACTTGTTTGGATTTACCAAGGACAGAGTCAGTTTTCTTGGTACCTAATGATGTGAGGATGGCCAAATGCCAGGAGAGCTCTGAAGATGGACCTTTCCTGAGAAAACAGGTAGTGGCTAACCACTTTTTCCTGACATCTTCACAGAGTTGGTCAAGGAATCTAGATCTGAGAGAAGACAGGCCATTTCGGGGGAACATAGTATGGCCCACCAGTCAGAGGACACTCCGGATAGTCACAGACGTACTTGGGGGAAGGAGGTGCCTTTGTGGGAGTGGGTGTGGGTTTGTTGTTTTGTCTCATGTTCTGAGAATAGATAGAAAAGGCGGTTTGTTTGGTTTGGAGTGGACAGTTTCTAGTAAGTCATTTGACATGGCGAGTGTTTCTCTTTCTGTGTATCCCACTGTGTCCGTTGTTGTAGACATTAGAAAAGAGAATGCATTAATGGATGTGTCCTGTCTAGTATAAATCTTCCCATAATTCATCCTGCCCAATATATGAATGGACTGCAGCTTGTCTTATCAATGTGCAACACCTGCTATCTTCCTAAGTTGTTGTTTTCTTCCTGAATTCTGGCCACTCTCCAGAATAGGCTCATGGATTTGTGTCCAAAATATGTACCACCTCCAAGCTCTGTGACATGGCCATGTACTGGATAGCTGAAGAGAATGGCGAGCATCTCAAAAAACTCAGATATCAGTGTGACCAGGAAAGTCTCAGTGCAGAAACCCTGCTTTGGGCCTTTTGCTTACTTATTGTTGTGTTGCACTGAATGTCAGGAAGGTCTTTGCCTCAGGCCACCCCTTTGTGAAGCCTGAAGAAAACAGTTTTCAAATGGAAATGAATGGGCCTCACCTGTGGCTCTTTATCAGCCTCTTGGACCTGTGTGTGGCTGTGACTTAGATTCTCAGCACCTGATGGATCTTAAGAATGATCCCACGTGAGCTTCCAAAACCAAAATGGCAAAAAATATCATTCATTGTGGATGAAGTCTCTTGCCTTCCTCTGTTAGGTTCCTGCACTCCATCAAATGACAATAGGGATTCTTTGGGTCAAATGAGTTCTTCAAAGCCCTGCAGAGGTGCTTGTGTTTTCGCATGACTCTAAATCACCTAAAGAATCGATACCTAAAATCAGTAGGCCTCAAATTGGAGAAACAAAGAAGTATTAACGGCAGGCTTATTTGTTCACTCCTGGTTCACAGAAACTGTGTCCAGGCTACCCTGACTTTAGGCAAATGAGGGGCAAACGAGCTGATTTTGGACAGTGTCTTGGGCTGCGCCCCTCATGGAAACCTCCAGCCAGAGGTTAAGATGATTGACTATATGGAGTAAGATGAAGGCCATGTGGGAGTGTTTTGGTTTTAATTTTGGTCATTTGTGTTGCATTGGAAAAAATGACTGGGTCCACGTGCGCTTGAACTCTGGTGTGATTCCCCTTAGAGACTGGGTTTTGGAACTGAACTCAGAGAAGCATTGCCATGAATTTTGTTGGGATTTTAAGAGGCCACGCATGAAAGTCACTCTTCGAAACTGAGACCTAGGCGCCGGGTGGATTTCCACAGAGGCCTGGGAATCTCAGGAAGGATATCACATGATTTTATTCTTAAAGAAATGGCAGCCATAGTTGAGGGTCAAAACACACATGGACCTCACATTGTAGACCTCAATGGGCCTGGCCTAATGTGACCTTTTGTCCACTCTTGGGGAAGCCGTGCCTGTGAGAGTGCTCCAGAGATTTCATTGAAATGAGCTTCCTCACCATTTAATGTTTGCTGAATGAACTGAAACCCACAGTGCCTCCAACTTCATGCTTGAAAAATGGCTAGATAAATACCATGAAATTTTTGAAATTCCTATGACCAGGTGGCACTGGAGAAATATTGGATGTCCTGTTGCTCATCATGAGTATACCAGACAGTGCCTTGATTTACTGAGTTTCATGAAAATGGTGTAGAACAGAGATGCCAGTAAGTTTGAGCCTGCTGAGTAGTGGGTCTAGAGCAGTGGTGGTTAGGTGTTTGCTAAAACATCCGTGGTAGGGCCATGTGGACCTACCATTGGATTCCAAATGGCTTGTAACTGACATGGTGCAGCCAACAGACCATTATATGTAAAGGCATCTTGTTATATGGAGAGTTTTCAGAGGAAAATTAAGAATCAGGTTGATATGGACAAGGGGGCAATGGGGCAAGCTGTGAGATATAGGAGCCTAGTTGGTGCATTCTCTTGCAGACCCTGACCCACCACACGTTTTTGCACATCATAAGATATACCTTTGCCAAGGCAGTGACCTCATTCAGTTCCAAAGAATGTGACATACCTCATTTCCTTGGTGATTGAACTCTCTGAACTTTGTATCCAAGGAGCCAGGCACCCAGAGGCAGTTTCAGTCCCAGTCCCAGTGGGCTCACTTGTTTGAATTTAGCAAGGATAAAGTCAGTCATTCTTGGTTCCTACTGAAGTGAGGATTACCAAATGCCTGTAGAGCTCTGAAGAGGGAACTTTCCTGAGAAAGCAGGTAGTAGCTCTCCATTTTTTCCTTACAACTTTACAGAGTTCGCCAAGGAAAACAGATCTGAGAGAGGACAGGCCATTTCAGAAGAACAGAGTATGGCCACCAGTCAGAGGACACTCTGGTTAGTCACACAGCTACTTGGGGAAGGAGGTGCCTTTTTGGGAGTGGGTGTGGGTTTGTGGTTTGTCTCATCTTCTGAAAATAGGTAGGAATGGCGGTTTGTTTGTTTTGGAGTGAACTGTTTCTGGTAAGTCGTTTGACGAGGTGAGTGTTTCCATGTCTGTGTATCCCACTGTGCCTGTGGTAGTAGACATGAGAAAAGAGAATGCAGCAATGGATGTGTCATGTCTAGTATAAAGCTTCCCAGCATTCATCCTGCCCAATTTATGAATGGAGTGTGGCTTGCCTTATGCACGGGCAACACCTAATACCTTCCTAAGTCCCTGTTTTCTTCCTGAATTCTGGCCACTCTGTAGAATAGGCTCATGGTTATGTGTCCAAGATACGTACCAAATCCAAGGTCTTTGACATGGCCATGTACTGGATACCTGAATGGAATGGCCCGCATCTCAGAAAACTCAGATATCAGTGTGACCAGGAAAGTCTCAGTGGAGATACCCTGCTTTGGGCCTTTTGCTTACCTATTGTTCTGTTGCCCTGAATATCAGAAAGGTCTATATCTCATGCAACCCCTTTGTTAAGCCTGAAGAAAACAGTTTTCAAATGGAAATGAATGTGCATCACCTCTGGCTCTTTGCTTAATTTCATTGGAAAACGATGTGTCTGATTCAGGCCCTTTGCCCTGTTTTAGGCTGTGACTTAGATTCTCAGCACCTGATGGATGTAAAGAAAGATCCCATATGTGCATCTAAACCAAAATGGAAAAACGTTCAATCAATGTGCATGAAGTATATTGCCTTCCTTTGTTAGGTTTCTGAAATCCATCATATCAGAATAGGGATCCTTTGGGTGAAATGAGTTCTTCAAATCTTTGCAGAGGTGCTTGGCTTTTCTCATGACTCCAATTCACAAAAAGAATCTAGACCCCACAGTCAGAGAGGCTCAAATTGGAGAAGCGAAGCAGTATTAAGGGCAGGCCTATTTGATCACTCCTGGTTCACAGGAAGGGTGTCCAAGCCACCCTGTCATTCAGCAAATGAGGGGCAAGGGAGCTTATTTTGGACACTGTCTTGGGATGTGCCTCTCATGAAAACCTCCATCCAGATGTTATGATGAGTATCTTTATGGTAGAAGATGAGGGCCATGTAGGAGTGTTTTGGTTATAATTGTGGTCATTTGTGTGGCAGTTGGAAGAGATGACTGGGTCCACCTGGGCATGAATTCTGCTGTGATTCCCCTTAGAGACTGAGTTCTGGAACTGACTTCAGAGAAGTATTGACATGAATTGTGTGGGGATTTTAGGAGGCCATGAATGAGATTTGCCATTGGGAACCTGGGATCAAGGCCCAGAGTGGCTTTCCACAGAACACTGGGAATCACAGCCAGGATATTACATGATTTTATTCTGAAAGACTTGGCAGGCATAATTGAGATTCAAAACACACTTGGACCTCGCTTTGTAGACCTCAATGGGCCTGGCTTCATGTGACTTTTTGGCCACTCTTTGGGTAGACTTGCCTGTGAGAGTGCTCCAGAGATTTCCCTGAAATTAGCTTCCTCACCATTTAATGGTTCCTGAATGAATTGAAACCAACATTGCCTCCAAATGCATCTGTGAAAAAATGCTAGATAATTACCATGAAATTTTAGAAATTCCGATGACCAGCTGGCACTGGAGGACTTTTGATGTCCTGTTGATGATCATGAGTAAACCAGACAGGGCCTTGATTGACTGGGTTTCATGAAAATGGTGTAGAACAGAGATGCCAGTAAGTTGGGGCCTGGTAAGTAGTGGGCCTAGAGTTGTGTTATGCAAATGTGTGATAAAACATCTGTGGTGGGGCCATGTGGATCTTCCATTGGCTTCCAAATGGCTGTGACTGACATGGTGCAACCATCACACCCATATATGTAAAGGCATATTTTTATATGGAGAGGTTTCAGAGCAATGTTCAGTATCATGTTGTAATTGTCAAGGGGGCAAGCTACTTGAGATAGAACCCTGGTTGGTGCATTCTCCTGGAGACCCTGCCAACCACACCTGACAGAACTCCCTTCAGCACTGTGTCCCATTTGAACTCATTGTATTTCATGAAGCAAATACCAAACTCCCAGTGCAGCAGCAAGAAACACCACGAAAATTGGAGGATGACCATTGGTTTCACAGTCCACACGGGAAGACCCTTAGCCCTCAGTGGCCAAAGTTTACCTACAAAAAGAGAATTCATCACTGCTGCCTCATTTTTATTTGAAAATAAGTAACCATTTCCTCCAGGTCACATAGATGCAGATCCAGCTTTGATGGTTTCACTACAAATAAAGCTAAAGCTCCTGACAACAACATATATTTCAAGTGCCCAACCTCAGAGGCAGATTCTCAAAAAGTCTTTTGGCCAGCAGAGCTCCATGTTTGTGGAGTGTTTACCCTTTCTCTTACTTTTGGAAACTCCTCTACCACCTCCAAAGATGTGAAATCTGGAGCATTTTCCATTCTAGATATGTATTCACAGATTTTCTAACTCTTCTCCTCTAATTGTGTCTTACTTGGGGCGAAGGTAATGTCAAGGCATTGTTCTGGAGGAGAGTGGGAAGATTTTTCCGTAGCATATATTTGCATACACATTGGATTCAGTGTCCTATTTTCAATTCAAAATACTGAATACCTGACTCTAACCCATACCCTACCAGACTCTGACTACTAATCCTAATATGATGGAGAAAAATAACCCACAAAGAATAGAAATACAAGCAGTTCAGAGTAGGCATGGTGTATAGATGGACTTGCCTTTTGCATGATACAGAGTTGGAGTTATAAATCTAGTCAATTGTTTGTTGAAATAGTTGTCCTAGTATTTTTAAGGTTAACAAATATGTGAATTCCTGTCTCCCTTTTTCTGTATTCTTATATGCACATATAGATTCCTATCTGGTACCACACGTACATTCTTGTGAGGTGGCTGACTTGGCAGATACAAATTGTTAGAAGAGATCACTTCTACTAAACCCTGTTGGAACTGAATATTCAACCTATGGGTGAGTTTGCTAGTTGAACAGCATTATACATAAATCCATGTTCAGTAAAATGAATATTTTTAGATCTGTGGATGGTATATATTTTATAATGAATTTTGATTGACATATATATTGCTACTTTTTTGTCTGTGTGTGTGTTTTATGTATATGTATATATATATACACTCTCCAGATTTTTCAAAATATGAAATATATGTGTCTTATATTCACTCCCTAAATTCATTCATGTTCATGTATGTGGATTTATAATCAACTATTCACAAGATTATTCTCAGAAATATTCATCCACCTGAAATTTGCCCAGTGCTCTCAAATGTCAATCCTATTTGTGACTACATATTTGTTTCTTCCTAAGATTATATATTTAAACTCAACCCTGTTCAAAATGTCTAATCCTATCACTCACTTTATACTCTGCCTGATTTTGTAATGTCTATATTGATATATGCTTTCCTACATATTTTCCCCAGTTCATCATTGTGACTGACTCTTCACCTGTGCTGACATTTACATTCACTCTCTAATCGAAATCCTATTGCTAAGAAACTTTTGTTCCAAATCTTATACTCACCCTTCTTCCTAAACTTATTGACTATCTTCGTAATGCTACAGACTATCCCTTTTTGACTGGATGTTCTCTTCTACATTTAATCATCCAAGTAAATGTGGTGCGAGCTTCAGAGGAGGAGACAACCAACAGACTATCTCATGCAACATCAAACGGTTTATTGGGTGTCCAGCAGGCTGGGGTTCAGAGCTCACCTGAATAGAGCAGATAGCCCTGAGAATAGCTGAAGTAGAGCTTATATACTTTCCCTGGAGAGGGAAGGAAGGGAATTGTATTGATGGGTCAGGGCGAGTGGGCGGTTTGCATGCAACTGGGAGAGGGAGTACATTCTGCAATTTGGCAGCTGGGGATAGAACATTCTGGGAACAAGATTTGCAAACATTTCTCAAGATTTCAACAGTGTTCTGTTAAGCATACAGAAAAACAAGATGTGACAAGTACCTATTTTATTAATATTTCATTCCCCACTTCTTCTTCTGGCTAATTTTAATCATAAAAATGATCATTGGAGGGTGTCACATTCAATGTCTGCTAGTGGGGTATTACCATAAGTTTAACTCGTCCAATTTGAGCCTGGAGAAAAGACATTACACGGTTGAGCAAACAGGGTTTTATAGTTAGCAATAATATGAGGATTATTATTGGACCGGCCAGGGTTGATAAAAACGTAGTTAACCAGGGGGACTGTGTGAACCAAGACTCAAGCCACCCTTTTTGGGCCTCTCTCACTTGTTGATGCTCTTCAAGGTGTCTTTTAAATTTACTCATAGATTTTATTACAACTCCAGTATAGTCAGCATAAAAACAACATTCTTCCCTGAATGCAGCACAAAGGCCCCCTTCTCTAATGAAGAGGAGGTCCAAAACTCAACTGTTCTGTAAAACAAATTCAGAGAGAGAGGTTAAAGTTTCATGCAAAGCCCTGAAGGAGGTTTCTAATATCTTACTTTTGCTCTATTGCTGCTTCTAATTGGGTCATCTTTTGTGTCCCATGGACAATGCCACTGGTTCCTCTGCCCACCCGTGCAGCAACTCCTATTCCTAATAGGATGGCTAAAGTGAGGGATATATGTTCCCAGTGGAACCGGTTGTATGCCCCCCCTATTTGATCCTCAAATGAACCTGCGTCATGATAGAGCACTCTGGGAAACATCTGCACCATTACACAAATTATCACATATCTTGATCATTTCATGAAAACATAAACGATGTTTAAGTATATAGAATTATGCTGTTGTAGGCACTGACAAAGCAAGGCACCTAAGATAGCACTCAAGAGAGGGAAACAGTCCTATTTGGTTGCAACCGGATTCAGAGGGCATTGCTTCTATTGTAATCAATTAATCCCCTGAAACTCAAGTTTAGGTAGTTTCAGAAATTTGTACCCAACATATAAGGCATGCGGCTCAGAAGTTCACAGTCTTCAGAAGTTTAAAAAAGCAGTATTTGTTTCTGTTTTTCCTTCTGTTCTGGGCAAGTTAACTTTTCAAGGACACCTGGGAGGAGGAGAGCTTTTTCTTCCCTTTCTTATTTTCCCCCTGCCAGCTGTTACCATGGAGCCCGGTTGGTAATTTCTTTATCTTAGAAATGTAGCCATCTCTGTGAAGCCCCAGCTGAAGGCCAGAGGACTTGTTCACATATTTTGTGAAAAACTAGTTAGAGGTTGTCTAGCTTAGAAGTACTGAGATTTTTAGCCAGTGGCCAAGTAGAACAGGGCAATACAAAAGAGAATGTTTATCTACATTAAAGTCTTTATTGGGACTCTTTGGCTGAAAGTTCAAAACTCAGCCATGGTGAAGACTTCTGAAGAAGGTCATTTAAGACTTTTCTGTGGACCTGGTACAGAGGGGGAAAGACGGGGAAGTTGGGGCTGAGAGCACCTCCGAGGATCTGAGAATGAGGGAAAAGAGAGATGTAAAAGAATAATGCGAAAGGGTATTTGGAATTTCCTAGCAGCAAACTTGAGCAGTAGATCAGGTAGAGCAGAGTGAAAGACGGGAGTGAGGATCCCAAAATCCTGTGAGGGACTTTAAATTTTAGTAACCTGTTTTCAGTGATGACAAAGCAACTTTAAAGGCCAATTATATTACATCTTGGATAAGGGTCTCAGGGCTCTCCTCAGCTCGTTTGAGCATTGGGTTAGCTGGTAAGAGGACCTGGTGGGACCCGGTGAGGGCACTGACAGGAGATGAGAGGAATGAGTCGGTGGAGCGGTACCTATGTACCTGCTACCTCAGCAAGGGGGCTATGGTCAGAGAACTGGTGGAGCTTTGGGTTTCTGATCTAGTTATTGGAGGGGAGAAATCAAGTTGCTGAGATGGGAGTGACAGCAGAGGGTCTGGAGCAGAAGGCTGAGGATAATGATCTATTGGAGAAGCATAGTTCAGGATGTGAGTGAAGGAGGGAATAGGCTTCCACATAGGGGAATTTCCTTTCACTCTTTTGAGCACTTGCAGAAGTCAAAAAGGTCATGCAAAATTTGAGGATCTAGAGACCCCTCTGGGTGCCATAGTTTTTGGTTGTCTAATTGGTAATGTGGCCAATGCTGTGTACTGAATTTGATGAAGAATTGGGGTTCCATCAGGCAGCCCCTGTATGCACACATTCCCATGACATACAGAAAAAGTCGGCTTTTCCCCCACACAGCCGTTACTCTTTGTGGCTTTGATAGTCTGCCAGGCAAACTTAGTAATCTAGACTAGCCAACCTGCATCTGGCTTGCGTGTCCCTACATCCATAATGTTTGTTTCCATTATCTATGGTACAGAAGGGATTTAATGGTATTTTAGTGGGATCCTCTTCATCAGTGATATCACAATAGGAAATACCTATAGCCAGCTAACAAATGTCTGGGTGGAGAGATGGCCACCAGGTCCCTAAGGGGGCTGTATGTGAGATAGACCATACTTCTTTTCCAGTAGGATTTGTGATCAGCCATCACTGCTTAATGGGCTGATGAGGGTTAGGACTACTTGTAGCCAAGGCGAGAGTATATAACCTTATTCACATTGCGAATACACAATTTGAAACTGTTACCAGTCTTTTTCAGTTTCCAGAAAGATTCTGTACAGGGAGCAGGCTTGAGATGAGAGGCATGGATCCTGGAAGTGATTCTGTTTACGTTTACCACTGTAGGTGTTATAATAGCACCTGGTATGGTCCTTTTCAGCGGGGTACCAGGGATGACACCTGATATCATCTTACATAGATGAAATCTCTTACTTGATATGGATGTGGAATCCCCTGGTTCCCAGTTGGGTAGGCAGTGGCCAGCTGTTTTCACAGGTATTACTGAGTTCTTTCAAGATCTTTAAGTCTGTCAAGCAAGGGGGTGTGGAAAGGATCTTTAGGTCTTACAGTTGGGCTTAGGTCCCCTACTGGAGGAGGGCCACCATAAAGAATTTCACACGTGGTAAGGTTACTCAAAGAAACAAAGGGATTTTTTCTTGCATGAAACATTGCATAAGGCAGGAGCATAGTCGAATCCTATGCTGGTCTCTAAGCTTAATTTCGTTAAGGTCTCTTTAATGGTTCTATTCATTCTTTCTACTTGTCTTGAACTTTGTGGTCTATAAGCACAATTTAACTTCCAATTAATCCCCAGGTTCCTGGCTAACCCCTGACTTACCTGGGCCATGAACATCGGTCCATTGTCAGATCCTATTACCTGCTTAGCTTCCTCCAATGGTAGAGAGGCTTAGTCAGCAGCAGCGGAATCACTTAGAGTGTGTTGTGTGTTAGGGGACGAGGGCAGGGGATAAGGAGGGGGAGAAGAGTCCAGTAGAGTCAAATCTGTGACTCAGGGAGAACAGAGGGTGGAGGAGGTGGAGGTTGAGAGGGTTTGAGAGATCATGGGGGAAGGAGTAGGAGCAGAGGTAGGGGCAAGGAAAGGCTTCACCCATGGAGGAGGAGATTTGCAGAGGTCCTGCCAAGTTAAGATATATGGCTGTTGATCCGGATGGCTATGTGGCGCTGGCTGAAAGACAATACCTCTGACTTTTTAAATTAGTGGGAAGTAGAAAGATCCTTCTAGGGGCCATACGACTCCAAAGATGGGCCATTCTGAGGCACAGAGATTCTGCCAGGTCCAGCGTTTTACTAAAAAAAAGAAAGATTCTGAGCCCTTAAGCGGACTTTGGTCCAGTGATCAAGGGTCAGGGACAGAGGCATTGACGTGCTCTGTTCCATAATGAAAGTTCCACAAACAGTAAAAGCAAGGACACACGACACAGATAAGACAAGACCATAAAGACAGGCAATGAACGTCCAACACTGAGACCAGGAATGAGTAGCCGGCAAAACCCAATGGTATGGCAACAACGAATCTAAAAGAAAATATCACTGAGTCGAGAAGACTATTGTTCCTTGATTTCCCGAGTTCTCTGCGGGGTCCTCCAGAGAGGTGCCCTTTGTCTCTGTGACACGTCTCTCAGCCACTGTCGGAGAGAGCCCAGGCTCTTCATCGCCAGCAATTTTGCCAAGCCCTAACAAGAAACCTGAAACCGGAAAGAGGCACCTTACTTGCTCCAAGAGGAGCGCGTTGGGGTCTCTCCTCCGCCACTGCTGGAACTCGGTGGAACCTCAATATGTAAAGGTCAGGCGAGTGTCAGAGGAAGATACTATCAAGAGACTGTCTCATGCAACAGCAAAGGGTTTATTTGTGGTCCAGCATGCTGGAGCTCAGAGCTAAATTAAATAGAGCAGAGACCTCTGAGAACAGCTTAAGCAGAGCTTATATACTTTCCTTGGAGAGGGAAGAGAGGGAAGTTTAGTGATGGGTAAGGGCGAGTGGGCAGTTTGCATGACACCGAGTGAGGGAGTACATTCTGCAGTTCGGCTGTTGGGAACAGTACATTCTAGAACAAGATTAGCAAACATTTCTCAAGATTTCAAAAGTGTTTTGTTAAGCATACAGAAAAACAGGAAGTGACAAGTACCTATTTTATTAATTTTATTAACCTTTCACTACCGACTATGCCTTTTTGACTTGATGTTCCTTCTACATTAATTCATGCAACGTACAAGGTGCTATGCCATTGTATATCGATTTATCTGAGACAACTCTGCAGAACGTAATTCAACACCACGTATCCCTATCAAGGGCCCAATGCCCTTCTGGGCTTCAAATCAGACTTAGATTTCTTTTTTCATACATATATTTCACCTATATATTCTTCTACACATAGCAAGTTCTCAATACGATCATTCATCCAGCAAAATGATTTCTAACCCAAATCGATCATGTTTTTAACCATAACCGGACACTGTTCCCTCAATCTAACTTTACAGAAGAGCAGGGAAGGAGTTGATATTACAATACAGAAATGTAGAAAAACTTCCACCTGCTGAGAACCTCAAAGGTCCATGCAGAAATGATCCCTGGAGAAGATGTAGGAAGCAATAAAGGACCTGAGAGACCAAAAGTCATCTTCCATGGCAAACAACCCGGTCAGGATAAAAGGTTGTGTCTGAATCAGATTTTTTTTAATGTAGAGATCATGGACCAAACCAGGCCTGTGTGGAGATCTATTCCTGGGTGCCTTTGGTTGATATACCATTCTAACTTGTGAAAATGTCACAGGAAGTAGGGGCAGCCTCAATCTCTTGGGACCCTTGGAAGCAACAGTTAGGACAAAGTGGCTGCCAAGACAGTGCCCTCATTCAGTTCAGGAAGGAAGTGACCTCACCTCACTTTCTTGGTGATGGAACTCTCTGAACGTGGGATCCAGGAAGCCAGGCACACAGAGCCAATCCAAGTCCCAGTCCCAGTGGTCTCACTTGTTTGGATTTACCAAGGACAGGGTCAGTATTTTTTGGTACCTACAGATGTGACGAAGGCCAAATGCCAGGAAAGCTCGGATGCAGGGTTTTTCATGAGAAAGCAGGTAGTTGCTCACCGTTGGCTCCTAAGAAGTTCACAGAGTTGGCCAAGGAGACAAGATCTGAGACAGGAAAGGCCATTTTGGGGGAACATATTATGGCCCACAAGTCAGAGGACACTCTGGATATTCACAGACCTACTTAGGGGAAGGAGGTGCCTTTGTGGGTGTGGTTGTGGGTTTGTGGTTTTGTCTCATTTTCTGAGAATAGGTAGGACAGTCGGTTTGTTTCATTTGAAGTGGACTGTTTCTAGTAAGTCTTTTCACAGGGCGAGTGTTTCTATGTCTGTGTATTCCACTGTTTCCGTGGTTGTAGACATTAGAAAAGAGAATTCATCAATGGATATGTCGTGTCTAGTAGAAAGCTTCTCAGCATTCATATTGCCCCGTTTTTGAATGGACTGTAGCTTGCCTTATCGATGAGCAACACCTGCTACCTTCCTAAGTTTCTATTTTCGTCCTGAATTCCGGCCAATCTCAAGAATAGGCCCATGGTTTTGTGTCCAAGATATGTACCACCTCCAAGCTCTGTGACATGGCCATGTACTGGATAGCTGTAGGTGATGGCGAGCATCTCAGAAAACTCAGATATCAGTGTGACCAGGAAAGTCTCAGAGGAGAAATCCTGCTTTGGGCCTTTTGCTTACCTATTGTTCTGTTGCCCTGAATGTCAGGAAGGTCTTTGCCTCAGGCCACCCCTTTGTGAAGCCTGAAGAAAACAGTTTTCAAATGGAAATGAATGGGCATACCTGTGGCACTTTCCTTAATTGCTTTGGAAAGGGATGTGTCTGAATCAGGCCCTTGGCCCTGTGTGTGGCTGTGGCTTAGATTCTCAGCACCTGATGGATCTAAAGAAAGTTACCATGTGTGCATCCAAAAGAAAATTCGCCAAAAGAACAATTATTGGGATGAAGTCTCTCGACTTCCTCTGTAAGGTTCCTGACCTCCATCAAGTGAGAATGGGATCCTTTGGGTCAAAAGAGTTCTACAAAACCTGCAGAGGCTAGCCCATTGTGCTTGGGTTTTCTCATGACTAAAATTCACATAAAGAATCTAAACCCGACAGACAGTAGTCCTCAAATTGGAGCAGTATTAATGGCAGGCCTATTTGATCACTCCTGGTTCACAGGATGGGTGTCCAGGCCACCTTGACTTTAGGCAAATGAGGGGCAAAGGAGCTTATTTGGGACACTGTCTTGGTCTGCGCCCCTCATGGAAACCTCCAGCCAGATTATGATGAGTGTCTATATGAAAGAAGATGAGGGCCATATGGGAGGGTTCTTGTTTTAATTGTGGTAATTTGTGTGGTAGTTGGAAGAGATGACTGGGTCCACCAGGGCTTGAACTCTGGTGTGATTCCCCTTAGAGACTGAGTTCTGGAACTGACCTCAGAGAAGTATTGCCATGAATAGTGTTGGGATTTTAGGAGACCACGCATGAGAATCGGTTTTGGAAACTGAGATCTAGGCCCAGGATGGCTTTCCACAGAGCTCAGGGATTCTGAGCCAGGATATCACATGATTTAATTCTTAAAGACTTGGTAGCCATAGTTGAGAGTCCAAACACACATGGACCTCACATTGTATACCTCAATGGGCCTGTATTCATGTGTCCTTTTGGCCACTCTTTGGGAAGGCTTGCCTGTGAGTGTTCTCCAGAGCTTTCATTGAAATGAGCTTCCTCACCATTTAATGGTTCCTGAATTAAATGAAACCCACAGTGCCTCCAACTTCATCCTTGAAAAATGACTAGATTAATACCATGAAATTTTTGAAATCCCCATGACCAGGTGGCACTGGATAACCTTTAGATATCCTGCTGCTGATCATGAGTATAACAAACAGTGCCTTGATTGACTGAGTTTCGTGAAAATGGTGTAGAACAGAGATGCCAGTAAGTTGGAGCCTGCTGGGTAGTGGGTGTAGAGCAGTGGACTGTAGGTGTGTAAATAAATATTTTTGGTAGGACCACCTGGATCTTCCATTGGCTTCCAAATCTTGCGACTGACATGGTGCAGGCAGCAGACCTTTATATGTAAAGGCATCTTGTTATATGTAGAGGTTTCAGGGCAATGTTCAGAATCAGGTTGCTATAGTCAAGGGGAAAGCTATGTGGGATAGAAGCCTGGTTCGTACATTCTCTTTCCGACCCTGACCAACCACACATGACAGAACTCCCTCCAGCATTGTGTCCCAGTTGAACATATTGTATTTCGTGAAGCAAATACCAAATTCCCAGTGCAGCAGTAAGAAACACCCTGAAAAGTGGAGGATGACCAAATGGCTTCACAGACCACACGGGAAGACACTTAGCTCCCAGTGGCAACAGTTTACCTACAAAGGGAGAATTCAGACCTGCTGCCTCATGTTCATTACAAAATAAACAACCATGTCCTCCAGGTTACATAGATGCAGACCCAGATTTTTGGTGTCACTATAAACGAAGCTAAATCTCCTGACAATTACATATATTTCTTTTTCTTTTTTTAATTAATTTTCATTGTAGGTAGTTCAAAACATTACATACTTCTTGATATATCATATTTCACACTTTGATTCAAGTGGGATATGAGCTCCCATTTTTATTCCATATACAGATTGCAGAATCACATCAGTTGCAGAACCATTGATTTACATATTGCCATACATATATTTCTTGTGCCTAACCTCAGAGGAAGTTTCTCAATAAGTCTTTAGGTCAGCACAGCTCCATGTTTCTGGAGTGTTTACCCTCTCCCATACTTTTGTAAATTCTTTTACCACCTCCAGTGTTGTGAACTCCTGAGCATTTTTTATTCCACATATGTATTCACAGGATTTCTAACTCCTCTCCTCTAATTGTGTCTTACTTTTAGCGATGGTTATGTCAAGGCATTGTTCTGGATAAGAGAGGGATGATTTTTGTGTATCACATGTTTGCATACACATTAGATTCATTTTCCTATTTTCCATTTGAAATACTGAATCCCTGACACTAACCCATACCCTACTAGACTCTGACTACTAATCCTAATATCATGGAGAAAAAAAAACCTAACTGAATAGAAGTACAGTCCTTTCATAGGAAGCATGGTGTATATTTGTATTTGTCTTCCTCTTTATCAAGAGTATGTGTTTTAAATTTAGTAAACTTTTCATTTTAATATTTCTCCATGATTTTTTAAAGTTATCACATATGTAAATTCCTGTCTCCCTTTCTCTGTATCCTATTCAGCACATGTAATTTTTTTATGCATATACAATATCCTACGTGGTATCACACGTACATTCTTGAAAGAACACTGGCTTTGGAATATAAAAATTGTGAGAAGAGATAACTTTCCCTAAATAATGATGGAACTGAAAATTCCACCTATGGGTGAGCTTCCTAGTGAAAAACACTATACATAAATCCATGTTCAGTAAAATGAATATTTTTGGATTTGTGAATGAATTATATTTCATGATGAATATCGATTGGCATATATATTGCTAAATATTAATGTGTGTGTGTGTGCGTGTGTGTGTGTGTGTGTGTGCGTGTGTGTGTGTGTGTATATTCTCCAGATTTTAAAAAAATATGAAAAATATGTGTCTTATTATACACTCCCTAAATTCATTCATATTCATTTATGTTCATTTAAATTCAAATTTTCACAAGATTATTCTCAGTAATATTCATACACCTGAAATATATTTTGGTTTCCTACTACTGAAAACTAAGTTCAGTGGATGGTGCTTAAAAATCCTAATATTTCTACAGTAACTGACCCAGTTTAACATTAATGCAAGTAGATTGCTATGGGACATGATGTGTAATTTGAAGTTCATTTTTACTCAACACTGGTACATTACTATTTCTTCAGTTTATGGACATCATAGGATGTATTTTTTCATCAAGAACTTCACAAATTTTTTTGGCATTTGGTTCACTTTCAATTACTTACTACTTCAGAACACATGTATTCCTCCATGTTTCTTTACTGGTCTTTTCACTAGACTTCTTTCTAAACACATTATTTTCGATTCCATAATCATTTTTGAAGCAAAACTCACTCTTCACGATAAACCATAACCCTAATAATACCATTGCATATATAACTCGTTGGAATGATGGTATATATATCAATATAAGATTTCCAATATATTTTCAGATGCAAACTCAAACCATTATTTAATGTTGGATAGAGTTACATACTTTATTCACAATATGGTCTATTCATGCATCATCTCAATAATCATCAACACAAGGTACACCTATTTTTATCCCCAGTACTAATTTATAAGTTTCCAGAATATTACTCCCCTTTATAGTGCAAGAAATACTCATGTCACCTGATCTACATATACATTTTACCACAGTAGTATTCTGTACACAAAATGCAAAGGTCACACATATGATTGTACCAAAGCCTAAATGGGAAGTGACCATGGATTACTAAAAGCATCTATGTCCAGGGTGCCTACTGCTCTCAAATGTCAATCCTATTGGTTACTACATATTTGTTTCTTCCTAAGATTATATATTTAACCTCAAGCCTTTTGAAAATATCTAATCCTATCACTCACTTTATATGTTTCCTGATTTCCTAATGCCCCTATTGATATCTGCTTTCCTACATATTTTTCCCAGTTCAACATTGTGACTGTCTCTTCACATGTGCTGACATTTACATTCACCCTCTAACTGAAAACCAATTGCTAAAGAACTTTTGGTCCAACTCCGAGACTCACTCTTCTTCCTAAACCTACTTACTATCTTCCTAATCCTACAGACTATCCCTTTTGACTGGATGTTCTCTTCTACTTTCAATCATCCGAGGTATAGGGTCCTATGCCATTGTATATCGATTTATCTGAGACCTCGGTGCAGAACATGATTCAATCTAAGTATACCAATCAAGGGCCCAATGCCTTTCTGGGCTTCAAATCTTTCCTAGATCTCTGTTCTCATACATATATTTCACATTTATATTGTTATAAATATCACAGGTTCCCAATACCATAATTCATCCAGCAGAATGACTCCTAACCCAAATCGAACATGCTATTAACACTAACCATACACTGTTCCCTCAATCTCACTTTACAGAAGAGCAGGGACAGAGTTGGTCTTAAAATCCAGGAAGGTAGGGTATCATTCCCCAGCTGAGAACCTCAAAAGTCCCTGCAGAAATAATCCCTGGAGAAGGTGTAGGCAGGTATGAAGGATTTGAGAGAGCAAAAGTCATCTTCCATGGCAAACAACCTGGTCAGGTTGAAGGGATGTGTCTGAATTAGCCTCTCTCTTCCTAATGTAGAGAAGATGGACCAAACCATGGCTGTGTGGAGAGCTGTTCCCCGGTGCCTATGGTTGATATACCATTCTAACTTATGAATGAGTCACAGCAAGTAGAGGCAGACTCCATCTTTTGAGAACCTCGGAAGCAACTGTTAAAACAAAGTGGTTTCCAAGGCAGTGACTTCATTCAGTTCTTGAAGGAAGTGACCTCACCTTACATTATTGGTGATGAATGTCTGTGATCTTGGGATCCAGGAGACCAGGCACACAGAGTCAAACCCACTCCATGTCCCAGTGGGCTCACTTGTTTGGATTTAACAAGACAGAGTCACTCTTTCTTGGTACCTACTGATGTGAGGACAGTCAAATGCCTGGAAACTATGAAGACTGGCCTTTCCAGAGAAAGCAGGTAGTTTCTCACCACGGGCTCCTGACAACTTCACAGAGTTGGCTAAAGAGACCAGATTGAAGACAGGACACGCCATTTTTGGGGAACATAGTATGGCCCACAAGTCAGAGGACACTCCGGATAGACACAGACCTACTTTGGGGAAAGAGGTACCATTTTGGGTGTGAGTGTGAGTTTGTGGTTTTGTCTCATGTTCTGAGAATAGTTAGGAAAGCTGGTTTGTTTGTTTTGGAGTGAACTGTTTCTAGTAAGTCCTTTGACAACGTGAGTGTTTCTGTGTCTATATATCATACTGTGTCCGTGATTGTAGACAGTAGAAAAGAGAATGCATCAATGGATGTGCCCTGTCTACGAGAAAGCTTCAAAGCATTCATCCTGTGCAATTTATGAATGGACTGCAGCTTGCCGTATGGATGGGCAATTCCTGCCATCTTTCTAAATTCCTGTTTTCTTCCTGAATTCTGGACACTCTCCAGAATACGCTCATGATTTTGTGTCCAAGATATGTACCACCTCCATCTCTGTGACATGGCCATGTACTGGATAGCTGATGGGAATGGTGAGTATCTCAGAAAACTCAGATATCAGTATGCCCAAGAAAGTCTCAGTGGAGAAACCCTGCTTTGGGCCTTTTGCTTACCTATTCTGTTGCCCTGAATGTCAGGAAGGTCTTTGCCCTAGGCCACACTTTGTGAAGCCTGAAGAAAATAGTTTTCAAATGGAATTGAATGGTCATTACCTGTGCCTCTTCGGTTAATTGCTTTGGAAATGGATGTGTCTGAATCAGCCTCTTGGCCCTATGTGAGGCTGTGGCTTAGATTTACAGCACATGATGGGTCTAAAGAAAAATCCCATGTGTGCATCCAAAACCAAAATGGACAAAAGAACTGTCATGGTGGATAGAGTCTCTCGCCTTCGTCTGTAAGGTTCCTGACCTCCATTAAGTGAGAATAGGGATCATTTGGGTCAAGTGAATTCTTTAAAGCCCTGCAGAGGCTATCCCATAGGTTCGTGGGTTTTCTCATGACTCCAATTCACATCTATGTTTACTGAAGAGCAGGGACAGTGTTGGTCTTACAATACAGGAATGCAGTGGATCTTCCATCTGTTGAGAACCTCAAAGCTCCATGCAGAAATGATCTCTGGAGAAGATGTAGGCAGCTATGTAAGACCTGAGAGAGCAAAAATCATCTTCCATGGCAAACAACCTGGTCAGGATTAAGGGTTGCGTCAGAATGAGCCTATCTCTTCTTAATGTAGAGAAGATGTACCAAACCCGGCCTGTGTGGAGAGCTGTTCCCTTTTGCCTACGGGTGATATACCATTTTAACTTGTGAAAGTGTCACAGGAAGTAGGGGCAGCCCTCATCTCATGGGACCGTTGGGAGCAATTGTTATGACAAAGTGGTTGCCAAGGCAGTGATCTCATTCAGTTCCTGAAGGAAGTGATCTCATCTCACTTCCTTGGTGATGGAACTCTCTGAACTTGGTATACAGAAAGCCAGGCACCCAGAGCCAGTCCCAGTCCTAGTCCCAGTGGTCTCACTTTTTTGGATTTACAAAGGACAGAGTCAGTATTTCTTGATACCTACTGATGTGAGGATGGCCAAATGCCAGGAAAGCTCGGAAGAGGGGCTCTTCCTGAGAAAGCAGATAGTGGCTCACTCCTGGCTTCTAACAACTTCACATTGTTGGCCAAGAAGATAAGATCTGAGACAGGTCAGGCCATTTCGGAGCATCATAGTATGACCCATCAGTCAGAGCACACTCCGGAGAGTCACAGACCTATTTGGGGGAAGGAGGTGCCATTGCGGGTGTGGGTTTGTGGTTTTGTCTCATGTTCTGAGAATAGGTAGAAAAGGCAGTTTGTTTGGTTTGGAGTGAACTGTTTCTAGTAAGTCGTTTGACAATGCAAGTGTTTCTATGTCTGTGTATCCCACTGTGTCCGTGCTTGTAGACATTAGAAAAGAGAATGCATCAATGGATGTGTCCTGTCTCATAGAAAGCTTCCCAGCATTCATCCAGCACAATTTATGAATTGACTGTGGCTTGCCTTATTGATGGGCGATACCTGCTACCTTCCTAAGTTGCTGTTTTCTTCCTGAATTATGGCCAATCTCCAGAATAGGCTCATGGTTTTGTGTCCAAGATATGTACTACCTCCAAGCTCTGTGACATGGCCATGTACTGGATAGATGAATGGAATGTCGAGCATCTCAGAAAACTCAGATATCAGTGTGACCAGTAAAGTCTCAGTGGAGAATCCCTGCTTTGGGCCATTTGCTTACCTATTGTTCTGTTGCCCTGAGAGTCAGGAAGGTCTTTGTCTCAGGCCAACCCTTTGTGAATCCTGAAGGAAAGATTTTTCAAATGGAAATGAATATGCTTTACCTTTGGCTCTTTCCTTAATTGATTTGGAAAGAGATGTGTGTGAATCAGCCTCTTGGCCCAGTGTGATTCTTTGACTTAGATTCTCAGCACCTGATGGATCTAAAGAAAGATCCCATGGGTGCATAAAATCCAAAATGGCAAAAAGAGCAGTCATTGTTGATGAAGTATTTTGCCTTCCTCTGTAAGGTTCCTGAATTCCATCAAGTGAGAATAGGGATCTTTTGGGTCAAATGAGTTCTTCAAATCTATTCAGAGGCTATCCAATAGGTGCTTGAGTTTTCTCATCTTTCCAATTCACATAAAGAATCTGTACCCGACACTCAGTAGGACTCAAATTGGAGAAGCAGAGCAGTATTAAGGGCAGGCCTATTTGATCACTCCTGGTACACAGGAAGAGTATACAGGCCACTGGGAATTTAGGCAAATGAGGGGCAACAGAGCTTATTTTGGACACTGTCTTGGGCTACGCTAATGCTATCAAATGTCAATCCTATTGTTGACTTCATATTTGTTTTATCCTAAGCTCACATATTCATCCTCAACCCTGTTGAAAATATCTAATCCCATCACTCACTTTATTCTTTTCCTGATTTCCTAATGTCTCTATTGATATCTGCTTTCCTACATATTTTGCCCTGTGCATCATTGTGACTGACTCTTCACTTGTGTTGACATTTACATTGACTCTCTAACCAAAACCCTATTGCTAAAGAACTTTTGTTCCAAATCCTATACTCACTTTTCTTCCTAAACTTACCGACTATCTTTCTAATCCAACTGACTATAACTTTTTGAATGGATGTTCTCTTCTACATTCAATGATCCAAGTACAGTTCAGGTTTCTATTCAACCGGGTGAGGGAGTAGATTCTGCAGTTTGGCAATTGGGGACAGCACATTCTGGCAACAAGATTAGCAAAGAGTTCTCAAGATTTCAACAGTGTTTTGTTAAGCGTACAGAAAAACAGGAAGTGACAAGTACATATTTTATTAACCTTTCATTCCCCACTTCTTTTTCTGGCTACTTTTAATCATAAAAGTGATCATTGTGGGGTGTCACATTCTATGTCTGCTAGTGGGGTATTACCATAATTTTAATTTGTCCAATTTGAGCTTGGAGAAAAGAAATTACATGATTGAGGAAACAGGGTTTTATAGTTAGTAATACTGTGAGGATTATTATTGGACCAGCCAGGGTTGATAAAAACGTAATTAACCAGGGGGACTGTGTAAAAAAAGACTCAAACTACCATTTTTGTGCCTCTCTCTCTCGTTGTTGCTCTTCAAGGCATCTTTTTAATTTACTCATAGATTTTTTTACAACTCCAGTATTGTCGACATAAAAACAACATTCTTCCCTCAATGAAGCACAAAGGCCCCCTTCTGTCATGAAAAGGAGGTCCAACCCTCGCCTTTTCTGTAAAACAACTTCAGAGAGAGAGGTTAAAGATTCCTGCAAAGCTGTGATGGAGGTTTCTAAAATCTTTAAGTTTTGATCTATTGCTTCTTCTAATTGGGTCACTTGTTGTGTCCCATGGACCAGAGCAGTGGTTCTTGTGCCCAACCCTGCAGCAACTCCTATTCGTAATAGAATGGCTAAGGTGAGGGACATATGTTCCCAGCGGAACCGGGTTGTATGTCCCCCTCTTTGATCTTCAGATGAACCTGCGTCATGATAGAGCACTCTGGGAAACATCTGCACCATTTCACAATTAATCACATCTGTTGACCATTTCATGAAAACATAAACAATGTTTAAGTATATAGAATTATACTGTTGTAGGGTCGGACAAGGCAAGGCACCTAAGATAGCACCAAAGACACGGAAACAGTCTTTTTTGGTTTCAACCAGATTCAGAGGGCATTGCTTCTGTTGTAATCAATTAATCCCCTGAAACCCAAGTTACGTAGTTTCAGAATTTTGTACCCAACACGTAAGGGAAGGGGCTCAGAAGTTCACAGTCTGCAGAAGTTCACAAAAAGCAGTTTTTGTTTCTCTTTTTTCCTCAGTTTGGGCAAGTTAACTTTTCAAGGACACCTGGGTGTGGGTGTCTTCCCTTTCTTTTTTTCCCCCTTCCAGCTGTTTCCATACAGCCCAGTTTGTAACTTCTTTATCTTAGAAATGTAGCCATCTCTGTGAAGCCCCAGCTCAAGGCCAGAGGACTTTTTTTCAAATATTTTGTGAAAAACTAGTAAGGGTGTGTCTAGATCAGGAGTGCTTAATTTTTTAGCCAGTTGCCAAGGAGACCAGGGCAACACAAAAATAGGAAGTTTATCTACAGTGAACTCTTTTATAGGGACTCTTTTGCTGAAAGTCCTAAATCAGCCATGGTGAAGACTTCTGGAGAAGGTCAGTTAAGACTTTTCTGTGGGCCTGGTACAGAGGGGGACAATTTGGAAGGCAGAAATAAGAGCAGCTCTGTGGATCTGAGAATGAGGAAGGAGAGATGTAAAAGAATATTGGGAGAGGGCTTTGGGATCTTAATAGCAACAAAAACTTGAGCTGTAGAACAGATAGAACAGAGGGGGAGACGGGAGTGAGATTCCAAAAAGCCTGTGAGGGACTTTAAATTCTTAGTAACCTGTTTTTAGTGATGACAAAGCAACATTAAAGGCCATTTTCATTACATCTTGTATTAGGGTCTGAGGATTCTTCTCAGCGGGTTTGAGCTTTGCATTAGGTGGTAAGAGGACTGGGTGGGACCCGGTGCGGGCACTGACAGGAGAGGAGAGGAGTGAGTGAATGGAGTGGTACCTCAGTACCTGCAACCTCAGCAAGGGAGCAATGGTCTGAGAACCAGTCGAGATTTGGGTTTTTGATCTAGATATTGGAGGGGAGAAATCAAGTTGCTGAGGTGGGAGTGACAGCAGAGAGTCTAGAGCACAAGGCTGAGGGTGAGCATCTATTGGAGAAGCATAGTTCAGGATGTGAGCAAAGGAGAGAGAAGGCCTCCACATAGCGGAATCTCCTTTCACCCTTTTGAGCACTTGCAGAAGTTAAAAAGGTCACACAGAATTTGAGGATCTAGAGACCCCTCTGGGGGCCATCGGTTTTGGTTATCTAATTCGTAATATGGCCAATGCTGTGTACAGAATTTTATGAGGAGTTTGGGTTCCATCTGACAGTCCCTGTATGCTCACATCCCCATGACTTACAATAGAAGTCTGCTCTCCCCCCCCACAGCCGTGACTGTTTGTGGCTTTGATAGTCTGCCGGGCAAACATAGTAATCTAGGCTAGCCAACCTGCATCTGGCTCACGTGTCCCTACATCTATAATGTTTGTTTCCATTATCTATGGTATGGAAGGGATTTAATGGAATTTTAGTGGGATCCTGTTAATCAGGGATATCCCAATAGGAAAGACCTATAGCCAGCTGACAAATGACTGGGTGGAGAGATGGCCACCAGGTTCGTAAGGGGGCTGTATTCGAGATAGGCCATACTTCGTGTCCAGTAGGATTTGTGATCAGCCATCGCAGCTTAAGGGGCTGATGAGGGTTAAGACTACTGGTCGTCAAGGGGAGAATAAATATCTTCCAGGATCTTCTTTACAACCATTTGCGATGTTTCTTTTTTCTTCTTTTTTATTTCTTTTTTTTGTGTGTGTGGGGAAGGCTTCAATACATCCTGAAAATGTATGTTCAAAGACTAGGAGTTATTTAAGTCCATACCTTACTGGCTTAATTTCAGTAAAGTCCACTTCCCAGAATTGTCCTCGTCTGGTTCCTCATAGGTGCTTTCCTGCAGGAAGCTTGGAAGTGTAAGCTTTAACCAATTAATGGACCTGACAGGCTTTTGTTACCCATTCAGTTATTTCCTTTTGCTGTGAGTAGGTTAGTGGAAAACTGTGTTCTTGATCCTTCACGAATGAATGCAGTTTCTTTGAACAAAGGTGAGTGAGTTGATGAACATTTGCTACTGACATAGTTAGAGCCATGATTATAGGAGTAGTTACTGAAGGATTAAAAAATTCCACTTGGGGGCCTTCAGGGTTAAAAGTTATTTTGGCCCAGAGCTTGGTGAGCAGAACTCTGCCCATCAATGGGGCCAGGCATTCTGGGATTACTAGGAAGGAGTGATGGATTTTTCCTTTTCCCTGGTCCATGGTCCTCTTAGTTGTCAAAGCCCGATATTTACTTCTGTTAGACTCTTGAATTAGAGACCTTTTATTCGGTAGAGGGCCCAATGGGCCTTATGGGCTGAGTATATTGCCCCTGAATCTACTTCAAAGTTTATTGTGTTCCCCTCCATTTCAAAAGTTACCTTGAGGTCAGGGAGAGGATCTGAGCCCGGACTTTCTTAGTATTCCTCCAGAGTCAGAATATCTGGCTGGCATGGCTGTCTCTTTCTAGGGCACTCTTTGGCCCAGTGTCCTTTTTCTTTAGAGTAGGCGCATTGATCTGAGGCCAGGGGTGGCCTCTAGTGTGTGCCCAGGTATCCCTTCCTGTCTCTCTGTTTCTTAGTTTCTGGCCTATTTGTTGTTGTGACCAGGACCTTAGTCAATGCCTTAGTCTGTCTTTTGTTTCTTTTATCCTCACTCAGCTCCCTTCTCTTCCTCAGTCTCTCTCTTAAAGTATACCTTCTCGGGTTCTCTGACTAAATCCCTCAAAGTCATATCTTGTAATCCATCTAAGCATTGTAACTTTCTTTTAATATCCAGGGCAGCTTTCCCAATAAGGGCCATTGTGACAGATGCCTTTTGATCCTCTGCCTGAGGATCGAAAGGAGTATGTCTCTTATATGCCTACATAATTATCTCTAGGAACATACAGGGAGATTCATCAGGCCCTTAAATAATCTCTCTCACCTTGGCCAAATTAGTTGGTCACCTAGCGGCCACTAAGATACCCACTATTAGAGCCCGGCGATAAGTGGACAGATGCTCCCTACCTTCAAAGGTGTTGGGGTCCCAGTTGGGTCGTTTCAAGAGAAAGCCGGCTTTGAATATGTTGGGAAGTTGTGTCGGTCACGCATTTGGTCCGAGGATACTTTTTTCTAGCCTCCAGGAGGATTCTCTTTTGTTCCTCTGTCATGAAGAGAGTGCCTAGGAGTTGTTGGCAGTCATCCCAAGTAGGTTGGTGTGAAAACATCAATGACTTCACCAGACCTGAGAGCCAGGTTGGGTCCTCGGTAAAAGGGGGATTGTTATTTTTCCATTTATATAGGTCTGAAGAGGAGAAGGCCAATACTGGTAGGCTTCCATTTTTTTCCCCATGGCCATCGTCAATCATTGGCCCTTAGGGATGGAGGGAAGCAACACGGGAGTTCCAGGGTTTTCAATCATTTGCCACCAGCGAGTTCCTTTAGCAAGTCCAGCTTCCTCCAGGGGAGGAGGGGCTGTGTGTGACGCAGGGGAGTTATCTGGAGGGCCCTGGGCTGGCTTAGCGTCCTCTAATTGCAGAGAGGCTGAGTCAGCAGCTGGAGAATCACTTAGAGGGTGTTGGGGGTTGTGGGACAAGGGTAGAAGATAAGGAAGGGGAGGAGAGTCCAGTAGAGTCAAATCTTGTGACTCAGGGAGAACAGAGGGTGGAGGAGGAGGAGGAGCAGAGGGGTTGAGAGATCGTGGGGGAAGAAGTAGGAACGGGGACACAGCAAGGAAAGGCTTCACCCACGGAAGAGGAGATTTGCAGAGGTCCTGCCAAGTTAAGGTATATTCCTGTTTATCAGTATGGCTATGTGGCCCTGGCTGTAAGACAATATCTCTGTCTTTTTAAATTAGTGTTAAGTAGAAAGATCCTTCTAGGGGCCATCCGAATCCAAAGGTGGGCCATTCTGAGGCACACAGAGTCTGCCAGGTCCAGCGTTTTACTGAAAAAGAAACATTCTGAGCCCTTAAGCGGACTTTGGTCCATAGATCAAGGGTCAGGGACAGAGGCATTGAAGTGATCTGTCCCATAATGAAAGATACACAAACAGTAAAAGCAACGACACAGGACACAGACAAGAGAAAACAATAAAGACAGGCAATGGACGTCCAACACTGAGACCAAGACTGAGCAGGCGGCAAAACCCGATGGGCTGGCAATACCGAATCTGAAACAAAGTATCACTGAGTCAAGGGGACTATTATTCCTCGATTCCCGAGTCCTCTGTGGCCTCCCCCAGGGACTTGGCTTGTGGCTCTGTGACACGTCTGCCAGCCACCATCAAAGAGAGCTCACACACTTCATCGACAGCCATTTTGCCAAGCCCTAACCTGAAACCTGAAACCAGAAAGAGGCGCCTTACTTACCCTGAGAGTAGCCCATTGGGGTCTCTCGTTCACCGCTGCTGGATTTCGGTGGAACCTCCATATATAAAGATCGGAAGAGCATTGGGGGAAGAGACCACTAAGAGACTCTCTCATGCAAAAACAAAGGGTTTATTGGGGGTCCAGCATGCTGGGGCTCAGAGCTCATTTGAATAGAGCAGAGAACCCTGAGAACAGCTTAAGCAGAGCTTATATACTTTCCTTGAAGAGGGCAGGGAGGAAAGTTTATTGATGGGCCTGGGCGGGTGAGCAGTTTGCGTGCAACTGGGTGAGGGAGTACATTCTGAAGTTTGCTGTTGGGGACAGCACATTCTGGGAAAAAGTTTAGAAAACACTTCTCAAGATTTCAACAGTGTTTTATTAAGCATACAGAAAAACAGGAAGTGACAAGAATCTATTTTATTAACATTTTACTACCGACTATACTTTGCCAGATTTCCTAAAGTCTCTATTGATATCTGCATTCCTACATATTTTCCCCAGTTCATCATTGTGATTAATTCTTCACATGTGCTGACATTTACATTCACTCAATACCCGAAACCCTATAGCTAAAGAACTTTTGGTCCAAATCCTATACTCACTCTCCTTTATAAACATACCGACTATCTTCCTAATACTCCTGACTATCCATTTTGACTGGAAGTTCTCTTTGAAAATCAATCATCCAAGTTACAAGGTCCTATGCTTAATACCGCAATCAAGGGCCCAATGCCCTTCTGGGCTTCAAATCTTACCTAGATTTCTGTTTTCAGATTCCTATATTTTACCTATATATTCTTGAAAATATCGCAGATTCCCAATACCATTATTCATCCAGCAGAATGATTTCTATTCCAAATCAAACCTGTTATTAACCCTAACCATACACTGTTCCTTCAATCTAACTTTAGAGAAGAGCAAGGACAGAGTTGGTCTTAAAATACAGGAATGTAGGGGATCTTCCAACTGCTGAGAAACTCAAAGGTCTATGCGCAAATGATCCCTAGAGAAGTTGTAGGCACCTATGATGGAACTGAGAGAGCAAAAGTCATCTTTCATTGCAAACAACCTGGTCAGCATGAAGGGATGTGTCTGAATCAGCCTCTCTCTTCTTTATGTAGAGAAGAAGGACAAAACGAGGCCTCTGTGGAGAGCTGTTCCTGGTTACCAATATTTGATATACCATTCTAACTTGTGAAAGTGTCAAAAAAATTAGGGACAGCCTCCATTTCATGGGACCTTTGGAAGCAAATGTTAGGACAATGTGCTTGCCAAGGCATTGACCTCATTCAGTTCCTGAAGGAAGTGACCTCACCTCACATTCTTGGTGATGGAACTCTCTGAACTTGGGATCCAGGCATCCAGGCACACAAATCTAGTCCCAGGCCCAGTCCCAGTGGTCTCCCTTCTTTTGATTTACCAAGGACAGAGTCAGTCTTTCTTGGTATCTACTGATGTGAGGATGGCCAAATGCCAGGAAAGCTCTGAAGAGTGGCCTTTCCTGAGTAAGCAGGAAGTGGCTCACCGCTGTCTCCTGACAACTTCACAGAGTTGGCCAAGGAAACCAGATCTGAGACAGAACAGGCCATTTGATGGGAACATAGTACGGCCCACCAGTCAGAGGTCACACCCGATAGTCAGAGACCTACTTTGGGAAAGGAGGTGACTTTGTGGGTGTGAGTGTGTGTTTGTGATTTTGTCTCATGTTTTGAGAATAGGTAGGAAAGGCAGTTTGTTTGGTTTGGAGTGGACGATTTCTAACAAGTGATTTGACAAGGCGAGTGTTTTTAAGTCTGTGTATCCCACTGTTTCCATGGTTGTAGACATTAGAAAAGAGAATGCATCAAAGGATGTGTCCAGGCTAGTAGAAAGCTTACCAGAATTCTTTCTGCCCAATGTATGAAAGGAATGCGGCTTGCCTTATGGATGGGTAACACCTGCTATCTTCCTAAGTTCCTGTTTTCTTCCTGAATTCTGGCCACTCTCCAGAATAGGCTCATGATTTTGTGACCAAGATAAGTACCGCCTCTAAGCTCTGTGACATGGCCATGTACTGGATAGCTGAAGGGAATGGTGAGCATCTCAGAAAATTCAGATATCAGTGTGACCAGGAAAGTCTCAGTGGAGAAACACTGCTTTGGGCCATTTGCTAACCTATTGTTCTGTTCCCCTGAATGTCAGGAAGGTCTTTGCCTCAGGCCACCCCTTTGTGAAGCCTAAAGAAAACAGTTTTCAAATGGAAATGAATGGGCATCACCTGTGGCTCTTTGCTTAATTGCTTTGGAAAGGGATGTGTCTGAATCAGCCTCTTGGCCCTGTGTGAGGTTGTGGCTTAGATTCTCAGCACCTGGTGGATGTAAAGAGAGATCCCATGTGTGCATCCAAAACCAATACGGCCAAAAAGCAGTCCTTGTGGATGAAGTCTGTCGCCTTCCTCTTTAAAGTTCTTGAACTCCATCAAGTGAGAATAGGGATCCTTTGGGTCAAATGGGTTCTTCAAAGACCTGCAGAGGTGCTTGTGATTTCTCATGACTGCAAATCACATAAAAATATATACCTGACACTCAGTTTTCCACAAATTGGAGAAGCATAGAAGTATTAACGTCTAGCATATTTGATCACTCCTGTTTCACATGAAGGGTGTCCAGACCACCCTGAATTTACGCCAATGAGGGGCAAGGGAGTTATTTTGGACACTCTCTTGGACTCCGCCACTCATGGAAACCTTCCGCCAGAGGTTGTGATTAGTGTCTATATGGAAGAAGATGAGGGCCATATGGGAGGGTTTTGGTTTTAAATTTGGTCATTTGTGTCCAGTATGAAGACATGACCTGGACCACCTGGGCTTGAACTCTGGTGTGATTCCCCTTAGAGACTGAATTCAGAGAAGTATTGCCATGAATTTTGTTGGGATTTTAGGAGTCCACCCATGAGAATCACCCTTGGAAACTGAGATCTAGGCCCAGGTGGGCTTTCCACAGAGCCCTGGGTATCTCAGCCAGGATATCACATGATTTAATTCTGAAAGACTTGGCAGCCATAGTTGAGAGTCACAACACCCATGGACGTCACATTGTAGACCTCAATGGGCCTGGCTTCATGTGACATTTTGGCCACTCTTTGGGAAGCCTTGCCTGTGAGAGTTCTACAGAGCATTCATTGAAATGAGCTTCCTCACCATTTAATGGTTCCTGAATGAATTGAAACCCACAGTGCCTGCAACGTCATCCTTGAAAAATGCCTAGATAAATACCATGAAATTTTTGAAATTCCCATGACCAGATGGCACTGGAGAAACTTTGGATGTCCTGTTGCTGATCGTAAATATGCAAGACAGTGCCTTGATTGAGTGGGTTTCATGAAAATGGTGTAGAACAGAGATGCCAGTATGTTGGAACCTGCTGAGTAGTGGGCCTAGAGCAGTGGTAGGCAGATGTGTGATAAAAAATTTGTGGTGGGGCCATGTGGATCTGCCATTGGCTTCCAAATGGCTTGTGACTGACATGGTGCAGCCAGCAGACCCTTCCATGTAAAGGCTTCTTGTTATATGAAGATGTTTCCGGGCAATGTTCAGAATCAGGTTGCTATAGACATGTGGCCAAGCTATGTGGGATAGAAGCCTGGTTGGTGCATTCTCCTGCAGACCCTGACCAACCACACATGAAAGAATTGCCTCCAGAACTGTGTCCCAGGTGAACTTCTTTTATTTCATGAAGCAAATGCCAAAGTCCCAGTGCAGCAGCAAGAAACACCACGAAAAGTGGAGGATGACCAAATGGCTTCCCAGTCCACATGGGAATACCCTTAGCCCCCAGTGGCCACAGTTTACTTACAAAGAGAGAATTCAGCACTGCTGCCTCATGTTCATTGGAAAATAAGAAATCATGTCCTCCAGGTCACATAGATGCAGACACAGCTTTGATGGTCTCACTAGAAAGAAGCTAAAGCTCCTGACAAAAACATATATTTCAAGTGCCCAAACTCAGAAGCAGTTTCTCAAGAAGTATTTAGGCCAGCAGAGCTCCATATATATGGAGTTTTTATCCTGTCCCATACTAGGAAAACTCCTCTACCACTTCCAAGGTTGTAAACTCCTGAGCATATTATTCACAGATTTTATTACTCTACTCCTCTAATTGTGTCTTACTTTGGGGGAAGGAAATGTCAAGGAATTGTTCTGGATGAGAGTGGGAAGATTTTGTTTAGCACATATTTGCATACACATTGGTTTCATTTTTCTATTTTACATTTGATATACTGAATCCCTGACACTAACACATACCCTACTAGATTCTGAATACTAATCCTAATATGATGGAGAAAAATAACCGAAACAGAATAGAAATACAAGCAGTTCAGAGGAGGCACGTTGTATACTTGGACTTGCCTTTTGCATTATATAGGGTAGGAGTTATAAATCTAGTAAATTTTTTGTTGAAATTGTTTTCCATGTGCTTTTACAGTTAACAAATATGTGAATTCCTGTCTCCCTTTCTCTGTATTCTATTCAGCACATGTATTTTTATATGCACATTTAGAATCCTACCTGGTATCACACGTACATTCTTGTGAGTTACATAACTTGGCAGATACAAAGTGTGAGAAGAGATCACTCCTCCTAAACGCTGTTTGAACTGAAAATTCAAACTATGGGTGAGCTTCCTAGTTGAAAAAAGTTATACATAAATCCATATCCAGTAAAATGAATATTTTTGGATCTGTGGATGATATGTATTTCACGGTGTAATTTGATTGGCATATATATTGCTAATTTTTAAAATCTGTGTGTGGTTATATATATATATATATATATATATATATATATATATATATATATATATATATATATATATTTATATATATATATATTTATATATATATATATATTCTCTCCAGATATTTCAAAATATTTAATATATGTGTCTTATTATACACTCCCTAAATTCATTCATGAATATGTATGTGGATTTATAAAAAACTTTTCACAAGATTATTCTCAGAAATATTCATTCACCTGATATACGTATTTTTTTCCTAGTATTGAAAACTAACTTCAGTGAATGGTGCATATGAATCCTAATATTTCTACAGTAACTGATCCACTTTCACATCAATGCAAGTAGATTCCTATGGGACATGATAAGTATTTTGAAGGTCATTTTTATTTCAACACTGGTACATTACTATTTCTTCATTTTATGCACATTATAGGATATATATTTCATCCACAAGTTCACAAATTTATAGGCATATATTTCACTTTCAATCACTTTCTGCTTCAGAAAACACGTGTTCCGCCATGTTTCAAACTGGTCTTTTCATGAGACTTCTTTCAAAACACATTATTTTTGATTTCCATAATCACTTTTGAAGCAAAACTCACACACTCTTCATGATAAACCATAAGCCTAGGATTACAATTAGATGTATAACTAGTTGTTATGAATGATTCTATATCAATATATGATTTCTTGAGAGGCAAGATGGCCGCAAAGGGAGTGCAGTAACTCCGTGTACTGCGTCACTGTGAGGGAAAATGACGAGTTAGAACGGCTAAAAGCTATCTTGTTAGGAATTTCCAGCAAAATTGGGGTGCTCCAAAACCTAGTGGAAGGATTTTCATCGCACGAGGATCAGCTTCAGGGGCTCAAATGCGAGCGATCTGTCCGTCTGTATGGAGCGCTGCTTGTTCGGCAGATCACCCCATGGCTGGAGTCTGCGGCGCGCGCTGGGAAATGACAGGCTGGTGGCGCAGAGATACAGCAATGCTGATTCTGTGGGCTCCTGCCAGCTAGGCATTTGCTGAGCTCGGAGCTGAATTCTGGGTTGGAGACAGGGAAAGGAAACGGTCCAGGTTGGTTCTCCACACCGGTCAGACCACGGAGGAAGCCAGCGGTCACCATCTTGGAGAGCTGACGTCACCATCCTTGTTTTCGACTGATTGCAGCTCTTTCAGCTATAGAACAGGTAATTTCAGGCTGACAGTTGTCTGCATCTCGCAGACAAATTGCTCAGACTTAGTGCTAAATAACCCGCGGAAACTGCTTCTTGGAGCCTGCTCCTATCAGAACACGCACCGAGCCCGGAGTGTCGGAGTTCCGGCTCCCGGAGCTGCTCTGGCCCAGGGCTATAGAACCCGCTGAAACTGCTTCTTGGAGCCTGCTCCTGTCGGAGCATGCACCAAGTCCGGAGAGGCCGAATTCTGGCTCCCGGAACTGTTTTGGCCCGGTGATAAAGAACCCGCGGAAACTGTTTCTCGGTCCGGGTCCTGCTGAATACTGTGGAGGCCAGAGGGGCCGAACAGAGCCGCCGCCCGGGCCCGTAACAGGTCCAGCGACCTGCCGGCGTGGTAGTCAAGAAAACCCGGAGGCAGCACTGGCACAGGAGCCGGCGGTAGCTGCGCGGCGCGGGTCTCCCAGCTACCGCTCCCACCAGTGCTGACAACTGAGGTCTCTTGCACCGACTCGCCTCGCCGTGGGACTCACGGCTACCGCTCCCACCAGTGCTGACAACTGAGGTCTCTTGCACCAGATACGGGGGCGTGGCTACCAGAAGGTAAGCAAATTGGCTGGGGTTTCTCAGCCCCAAGCTCTACAAACTTAGGGCCTGAGGGAGGCCAACAAGAAGAGTGTGCCCAGGCACTAATGAAACAGCTGCTCCACGCGTGTGCAAGGTAGGCGGAACTGTGAACACCGACAAAACAGGCCCAGTGAACCGCCAGACACATCCCTCCGGTTGGGGGAGGGGCAGAGCCACCGGGCGCCTGCAAGGTAGGCGGACCCGCGACCCACCAGCAGAAAATGCACAGCAATCCACAAAGCGGCATAGCCACCCCCCGAGCCTACAAGGTAGGCAGACCTGTGACCTACCGGCAGGTCATGCCCAAAAACCTGCGGAGGGGCACAGCTGCCCCACGTGCCTGCTAGGTAGGCTGAACCGTGACCACCAACAGAACAGGCCCAGCGGCCGGCCAGACACATCGCCCCGCCCAGGTTGGGGGAGGGGCAGAGCCGCCGGGCGCCTGCAAGTTAGGCATACCTGCGAATCACCAGCAGATCAGGCCCAGCAACCGCGGAGCGGCAGAGCCACCCCCGGGCCTGCAAGGTAGGCACACTTGCCACCCACCGGCAGGTCAGGCCCAACAAACTGCGGAGGGGCACAGCTGCCCCACGAGCCTGCTAGGTAGGCAGAACCCTGACCACCGACAGAACAGGCCCAGAGGCCGGCCAGATACATCGCCCCGCCCCAGTTGGGGGAGGGGCAGAGCAGCCGGGCGCCTGCAAGGTAGGCAGAACTGCGAATCACCAGCAGATCAGGCCCAGAAACTGTGGAGCGGCAGAGCCACCCCCGGGCCTGCAAGATAGGCGCACTTGCCACCCACCGGCAGGTCAGGCCCAAGAAACTGCGGGGGGGCACAGCTGCCCCACGAGCCTGCTAGGTAGGCAGAACGCTGACCACCAACAGAACAGGCTCAGAGGCCGGCCAGACACATTGCCCCACCCCGGTTGGGGGAGGGGCAGAGCCGCCGGGCGCCTGCAAGTTAGGCAGACCTGCATCTCACCAGCATATCAGGCCCAGCAACCCGCGGAGCGGCAGAGACACCCCCAGGCCTGCAAGGTAGGCGCACTTGCCACCCACCGACAGGTCAGGCCCAGCAACTCTCAGAAAGACCCAGCTGCTCCATGCGCGTGCAGGGTAGGCGGAACCGTGACCACCGACAAAAGAGGCCCAGTGGACCGCCAGACACATAGCTCCGGTTGGGGGAGCGGCAGAGGCGCCGGGTGCCTGCAAGGTAGGCGGACCCGCGACCCACCAGCAGAACAGGCACAGCAATCCACAGAGCGGCAGAGCCACCCCCCGAGCCTACAAGGTAGGCAGACCTGCGACCCACCGACAGGTCAGGCCCAAAAAACTGCGGAGGGACACAGCTGCCCCACGTGCCTGCTAGGTAGGCTGAACCATGACCACCAACGGAACAGGCCCAGCGGCCGGCCAGACACATCGCCCCGCCCCGGTTGGGGGAGGGGCAGAGCCGCCGGGCGCCTGCAAGTTAGGCAGACCTGCAACTCACCAGCAGATCAGGCCCAGTGACCCGCGGAGCGGCAGAGCCACCCCTGCGCCTGCAAGGTAGGCAGACTTGCCATCCACCGGCAGGTCAGGCTCAGCAACTCTCAGAGGGACACAGCTGCTCCACGCACGTGCAATGTAGGCGGAACCGTGACCACCGACAAAACAGGCCCAGTGGCCCGCCAGATACATCACCCCGGTTGGGGGAGGGGCAGAGCCGCCACCAGCGCCTTTTAGGTAGACATACCTGCAACCGACAGACAGAACAGGCCTAGTGGCCAGCGGAGGGGCAAAACCGCTGCTCACTCCTGCAAGGTAGGCGGACCTGTGACCACCGAAAGAACAGGCCCATCGAAAGTAGAGGCACAGCGGCCTCCCGGCGTGGTAGGCACATTGCCTCAATTGAAGGAGGGGCAGAACCACCGCCAAAGCCTGCAAGGGAGACGATGCAGCTATACAAAAGCAATATAAATATATAGGGGGAAAAATCAATAACACAACAGTTTCACCAAGCAGAAAGAAACGCGATCAGAATGAAAAGACAAGGAAAAAAAAAACCACAAGCAATGCAGGTCAATTCAACTTTAGAAGAGGTAATATCTGCAGCAGATGGAATGTCAGATAAAGAATTCAGGATATACATGCTTCAGATGATCTGGAGTCTCAAGGAAGACATTAGACAGCAAAATCAGACAATGAAAGACCACTTCGACCACTTCGACAATGAATTACATAAACAAATCCAAGAATCAAAAGATCAATTATTCAGGGAGATAGAGGTTATAAAAAACAAACAAACAGAAATCCTGGAAATTCAGGAAACAATAAACCAACATAAAAACTCAATTGAGAATACTACCAGCAGAGTAGAACACTTAGAAGATAGAACATCAGACAATGAAGACAAAGTATTTCAACTGGAGAAGAACATAGACAGCTCAGCAAAGCTGTTAAGAAACCATGAGCAGAACATTCAAGAAATATGGGATAACATAAAGAGACCAAACTTAAGAGTCATTGGGATACAGGAAGGTATTGAGGTCCAAACCAAAGGAATGAGCAATCTATTCAACGAAATAATACGAGAAAACTTCCCAGACTTGAAGAATGAGACAGAATCCCAAATCCTAGAAGCCTACAGGACGCCAAATGTGCAAAATCATAAGAGATCCACACCTAGACACATTATAATGAAGATGCCCAACATACACAATAAGGAGAGAATTTTAAAAGCTACAAGAGAAAGGAAGCAGATTACATTTAGGGGTAAACCAATCAGGATAACAGCTGATCTTTTAACATAGACTCTGAAAGCTAGAAGATCCTGGAATAACATATTTCATACACTAAAAGAAAATGGGTTACAACCAAGAATTGTGTATCCCGTGAAATTAAGCTTCAGGATGGAAGATGAAATTAAAACCTTTCATGATAAACAAAAGTTAAAAGAATTTGCAGCTAGAAAACCATCTCTTCAAAACATCCTCGGCAAAATATTACAGGAAGAGGAAATGGAAAATGTCAATGAAAACCAACAGCGGGAGGTAGTACAGTGAAGGGGGGGAATAATCAAAGAGGAAAACAAACCATGTTTAGTAACATAAATAAACCAATATGGCTGGAAGAACACCCATATCTCAATAATAACCCTAAATGTTAATGGCTTAAACTCACCAATTAAGAGACACAGGCTAGTAGAATGGATCACAAAACAAGACCCAACAATATGCTGCCTTCAGGAGACGCATTTGATAGGAAAAGACATACTTAGACTGAAGGTGAAAGGTTGGGAAAAATCATATCACTCATATGGACTTCGGAAACAAGCAGGAGTGTCCATATTCATATCAAATAAAATAGATTTCAAGCCAAAGTTAATCAAAAGGGATGAAGATGGACACTACATACTTCTCAAGGGAACCATACACCAACAAGACATAACAATCATAAATATATATGCCCCAAACAATGGTGCAGCTATGTTCATCAAACAAACACTTCTCAAGTTCAAGAGTCTAATAGACCACCATACAATAATCATGGGAGACTTCAACACACCTCTCTCACCACTGGACAGATCTTCCAAACAAAAGTTGAATAAGGAAACTATAGAGCTCAATAACACAATTAATAACCTAGACTTAATTGACATATATAGAATATACCACCCAACATCAAGCAGTTACACTTTTTTCTCAGCAGCACATGGATCCTTCTCAAAAATAGATCATATATTATGTCACAGGGCAACTCTTAGACAATATAAAGGAGTAGAGATAATACTATGCATCTTAACTGATCATAATGGAATGAAATTGAAAATTAACGATAAAAGAAATAAGGAAAAATCATGCATCACTTGGAGAATGAACAATAGGTTACTGAATGATCAATGGGTTATAGAAGACATCAAGGAGGAAATTAAAAAATTCTTAAAGATAAATGAAAACACAGACACAACATATTGGAATCTATGGGACACATTGAAAGCAGTTCTAAGAGGAAAATTTATTTCTTGGAGTTCATTCCTTAAAAAAAGAAAAAACCAACAAATAAATGATCTAATACTTCAACTCAAAATCCTAGAAAAAGAAGAGAAAAACAACAGCAAAAGAAGTAGAAGACAAGAAATAATTAAAATCAGAGCTGAAATTAATGAAATCGAAACGAAAGAAACAATAGAAAAAATTGACAAAACTAAAAGTTGGTTCTTTGAAAAAATAAAAAAAATCGACAGACCCTTAGCCACGCTAACGAAGAGAAGAAGAGAGAGAACTCATATTACCAGCATACGGGATGAAAAAGGCAATATCACAACAGACACTTCAGAAATACAGAAGATTATCAGAAATTATTTTGAATCCTTATACTCCAACAAAATAGAAGATAGTGAAGGCATCGATAAATTTCTTAAGTTATATGATTTGCCCAGATTGAGTCAGGAGGATATTGACAACCTTAACAGACCAATATCAATTGAGGAAATAGAAGATACCATCAAAAGACTACCAACTAAGAAAAGCCCAGGACCGGATGGGTATACAGCAGAGTTTTACAAAACCTTTAAAGAGGAACTAATACCAATACTTTTCAAGCTATTTCAGAAAATAGAAAAAGAGGGAGAACTTCCAAATTCATTCTATGAGGCCAACATCACCCTGATTCCTAAATCAGACAAAGACACTTCAAAGAAAGAAAACTACAGACCAATATCTCTAATGAACCTAGATGCAAAAATCCTCAATAAACTTCTGGCGAACCGGATACAAAAACATATCAAAAAAATTGTGCAACATGATCTGGTAGGATTTATCCCTGGGATGCAAGGTTGGTTCAATATACGGAAATCAATAAATGTTATTCACCACATCAATAGGCTTAAAAATAAGAACCATATGATCATCTCGATAGATGTGGAAAAAGCATTCGACAAAGTAGAGCATCCCTTTATATTCAAAACTCTAGAAAAACTAGGGATAACAGGAACATACCTCAATATTGTAAAAGCAATCTATGCTAAGCCTCAGGCTAGCATCATTCTGAATGGAGAAAAACTGAAGGCATTCCCTCTAAAATCTGGAACAAGACAGGGATGCCCTCTCTCACCACTTCTGTTCAACATAGTTCTCGAATCACTGGCCAGAGCAATTAGACAGACGAAAAAAAATAAAGGCATAAAAATAGAAAAGAAGAACTCAAATTATCACTATTTGCAGATGACATGATTCGATACCTAGCAGACCCAAAAGGGTCTACAAAGAAACTATTAGAGCTAATAAATGAATTCAGCAAAGTGGCAGGCTATAAAATCAACACGCATAAATCAAAGGCATTCCTGTATATCAGCGACAAATCCTCTGAAATGGAAATGAGGACAACCACCCCATTCACAATATCCTCAATAAAAGTAAAATACTTGGGAATCAACCTAACAAAAGAGGTGAAAGACTTATACAATGAAAACTCCAGAACCCTAAAGAAAGAAATAGAAGAAGATCTTAGAAGATGGAAAAATATACCCTGTTCATGGATAGGTAGAAGTAACAACATCAAAATGGCGATAATACCAAAAGTTCTCTATAGGTTTAATCCAATGCCAATCAAAATCCCAACGGCATTTCTTGTAGAAATAGAGAAAGCAATCATGAAATTCATATGGAAAAATAAAAGACCCAGAATAGCAAAAACAATGCTAAGCAGGAAGTGTGAATCAGGCGGGATAGCTATACCAGACTTCAAACTATACTACAGAGCAATAGTAACAAAAACACCACGGTACTGGTAACAAAACCGGCGGGTGGACCAATGGTACAGAATAGAGGACACAGAAGCCAATCCACAAAACTACAACTATCTTATATTCGATAAAGGGGCTAAAAGCATGCAATGGAAGAAGGATAGCATCTTCAACAAATGGTGTTGGGAAAACTGGAAATCCATTTGCAACAAAATGAAACTGAATCCCTTTCTCTCGCCATGCACAAAATTAACTCAAAGTGGATCAAGGAACTTGATATCAAATCAGAGACATGGCATTTGATAGAAGAAAAAGTTGGCTATGATCTACATACTGCGGGGTCGGGCTCCAAATTCCTCAATAGGACACCCATAGCACAACAGTTAATAACTAGAATCAACAAATGGGACTTACTCAAACTAAAAAGTTTTTTCTCAGCAAAAGAAACAATAAGAGAGGTAAATAGGGAGCCTACGTCCTGGGAACAAATCTTTACTCCTCACACTTCAGAAAGAGCCATAATATCCAGAATATACAAAGAACTGAAAAAATTAGACAATGAGATAACGAATAACCCAATCAACAAATGGGCCTAGGACCTGAACAGAAATTTCTCAGAGGAGGACATACAATCAATCAACAAGTATATGAAAAAATGCTCACCATCTCTAGCAGTCAGAGAAATGCAAATCAAAACCACCCTAAGATACCATCTCACTCCAGTAAGATTGGCAGCCATTAGGAAGTCAAACAGCATCAAGTGCTGGCGAGGATGTGGGGAAAAGGGTACTCTTGTACATTGCTGGTGGGACTGCAAATTGGTGCGGCCAATTTGGAAAGCAGTATGGAGATTTCTTGGTAAGCTCGGAATGGAACCACCATTTGATCCAGCTATTCCCCTACTCGGTCTATTCCCTAAAGACCTAAAAAGAGCACACTATAGGGACACTGCTACATCCATGTTCATAGCAGCACAATTCACAATAGCAAGACTGTGGAACCAACCTAGATGCGCTTCAATAGACGAATGGATAAAAAAAATGTGGCATTTATACACAATGGAGTATTACTCTGCATTAAGAAATGACAAAATCATAGAATTTGGAGGGAAATGGATGGCATTAGAGCAGATTATGCTAAGTGAAGCTAGCCAATCCCTTAAAAACAAATGCCAAATGTCTTCTTTGATATAAGGAGAGTAACTAAGAACAGAGTAGGGACGAAGAGCATGAGAAGAAGATTAACATTAAAGAGGGATGAGAGGTGGGAGGGAAAGGGAGAGAGAAGGGAAATTTCATGTAAATGGAAGGAGACCCTTAGGGGTATACAAAATTACATACAAGAGGATGTGAGGGGAAAGGAGGAAAATATAAGGGGGAGAAATGAACTACAGTAGAGGGGGTAGAGAGAGAAGAGGGGAGGGGAGGGGGGAGGGGAGATAGTAGAGGATAGAAAAGGCAGCAGAATACAACAGACACCAGAATGGCAATATGTAAATCAATGGTTCTGCAACTGATGTGATTCTGCAATCTGTATATGGGGTAAAAATGGGAGCTCATATCCCACTTGAATCAAAGTGTGAAATATGATATATCAAGAACTATGTAATGTTTTGAACAACCTACAATAAAAATTAATTAAAAAAATATATGATTTCTTATATATTTTCAGATATCAATTCAATACATTATTTAAAGGGGAACCAGTTATATTATTTATTAACTGTATGATCTATTCATGCATTATCTCTATATTCATAGACACAGGGTACACCTATTTTTACCCTCAATACTAATTTATACGTTTTCAAAATATTCCTCAAAAAATGGTGGAAGAAATACTCATGTCACCTGATCTATATATACATTTTATCACAGTAATATTCTGTACAAAAAAATCAAAGGTCACCCTTAAGTTTGTACCAAAGCCTAAATGGAAAGTGAGCATGGATTACTAAAACCTTCCATGTCCAGGTGGCCTAATGCTCTCAAATGTCAATCTTATTGGTGACTACATTTTTGTTTCTTCCTAAGATTATATATTCAACCTCAAGCCTGTTGAAAATGTCTAATCCTATCACTCACTTTATACTTTGCCTGATTTAGTAATGTCTCTATTTATATCTATTTTCCTACATATTTTCCCCTGTTCATCATTGTGACTGACTCTTCACTTGTGCTGACATTTACATTCACTGTCTACCTGAAACCCTATTGCTTAAGAACTTTTGGTCTAAATCCTATTCTCACTGTTCTTTGTAAACCTACTGACTATCTTCCTAATCCTACCGACTATCCCTTTTTGAGTGGATGTTCTCTTCGACATTCAATCATCCAAGGTACAAGCTCCTATGCCATTGTATATAGATTTATCTGAGGGTCTCCTTTCATTTCCAAGCAATTTCCCTTAAATAATTCAAAGCTAAGTGTACCAATTAAGGGCCCAATGCCCTTCTGGACTTCATATCTTCCATAGATTTCTGTTTTTATACTTATATTTCACCTATATATTCTTGTAAATATCATAGTTTCCCAATACCATTATTCGTCATGCAGAAGGATTCCTAACCCCAAATTGAACATGTTACTAACCCAAAACCATACATTGTTCTCTCAATCGAACTTTACAGAACAGCAGGGACAGGGTTGCTCTTAAAATACAGGAATGTAGGGCATGTTCCAGCTGTTGAGAACACCAAAGGTCCATGCAGAAAAGATCCCTTGAGAAGATGTAGGCAGCTACGAAAGACCTGATAGAGAAAAGTCATCTTCTATGGCAAACAACCTTGTCAGCATGAAGGGATGTGTATGAATCAGCCTCTCTCTTCTTAATGTAGAGAAGATGGACCAAAACAGTGCTAGGTGGAGAGCTGTTCCCGGGTGCCCATGGTTTATATACCATTCTAACTTGTGAAAGTGTCACAGGAAGTAGGGGCAGCCTCCATCTCATGGGACTCTTGAAAGCAACTGTTAGGACAAAGTGGTTGTCAAGGCAATGACCTCATTCAGTTCCTGAAGAAGTGATCTACCTCACTTCCTTGGTGATGGAACTCTCTTAACTTGGGATCCAGGAAGCCAGGCACCCGGAGCAGTCCAGTCCCAGACCCAGTAGGCTCACTTGTTTGAATTTACCAAGGAGAGTGTCAGTCTTTCTTGGTACCTACAGATGTGAGGATGGCCAAATACCAGGAGAGCTCTGCATAGGGGCCTTTCCTGAGAAAGTAGGTAGTGGTTCACCGCAGGCTCCTGACAACTTCACAGAGTTGGCCAAGGAGACCAGATCTGAGATAGGACAGGCCATTTTGGGGGAACATAGTATGGCCCACCACTCAGAGAAAACTCCGGATAGTCACAGAGTTACATGGGGGAAGGAGGTGTCTTTGTGGGTGTGGGTGTGATTTTGTGGTTTTGTCTCATGATCTGAGAATAGGTAGGAAAGACGGTTTGTTTGATTTGGAGTGGTCTTCTTCTAGTAAGTCATTGGACAAGGCAAGTGTTTCTATGTCTGTGTATCCCACTGTGTCCGTGGTTGTAGACATTAGAAAATAGAATGCAACAATTGATATGTCCTGTATAGTAGAAAGATTCCCGGCATTCATCCTGCCCAATTTATGAATGGACTGCAGCTTGCCTTATCCATGGGCAACACCTGCTACCTTCCTAAGTTCCTGTTTCTTCCAGAATTCTCACCACTCTCCAGAATATTCTCATGGTTTTGTGTCCAAAATATGTACCACCTCCAAGCTCTGTGACATTGCCATGTCCTGGATAGCTGAAGGGAATGGCGAACATCTCAGAAAACACAGATATCAGTGTGACCAAGAAAGTCTCAGTTGAGAAACCATGCTTTCGGCCTTTTGCTTATCAATTGTTCTGTTTCCCTGAATGTCAGGAAGGTCTTTGCCTCAGGCCACCCCTTTGTGAAGCCTGAAGAAAACAGTTTTCAAATGAAAATGAATGGGCACCACCTGTGGCTCTTTGCTTAATTGCTTTGGAAAGGGATGTGTCTAAATCAGCCTCTTGGCCCTGTGTGAGGTTGTGGCTTAGATTCTCAGCACCTGATGGATATAAAGAGAGATCCCATGTGTGCATCCAAAACCAAAATGTCCAAAAGAGCAATTATTGTGAATGAAGTCTCTCGCATTCATTTGTAAGGTTCCTGACCACCATCAAGTGAGAATACGGATCCTTTGGTTCAAATGAGTTATGCACAGCCCTGCAGAGGCTAGCCCATAGGTTTTTGGGTTTTCTCATGGCTCCAAATCATATAAAGAATCTATACCTGACAGTCAGTAGGCCTCAAATTGGAGATGCAGAGCAGTATTAACAGCTAGCCTATCTGATCACTCCTGGTTCACCGGATGGGTGTCCAGGCCACCTTGACTTTAGGCAAATGAGGGGCAAGGGAGCTTATTTTTGACACTGTCTTGGGCTGCACCACTCATGAAAAACTCCAGCCAGACGTTATGATAAGTGTCTATATGGAAGAAGATGAGGGCCATGTGGGAGTGTTTGGTTTTAATTGTGGTCATTTGTTTGGCGGTTGGAAGAGATAACTGGATCCACCTGGGCTTGAACTCTGGCATGATTCCTCTTAGAGACTGAGTTCTGGAATTTACCTCAAAGAAGTATTGCCATGAAATGTGTTGGGATTTTAGGAGGCCACGCATGAGAAGCCTCCCTTGAAAACTGAGATCGAGTGCCAGGGTGTCTTTCCACAGTGCAGTGAGAATCTCAGCCAGGATATCACATGATTTTATTCTGAAAGACTTGGCAGCCATAGTTGAGAATCTAAACACATATGGAACTCATATTGTAGACCTCAATGATCCTGGCTTCATGTGACCTTTTGGCCACTCTTTGGGAAGCCTTGCCTGTGAGATTTCTCCAGAGTTTTAATTTAAATGAGCTTCCTCACCACATAATGGTTCCTGCATTAATTGAAACGTACAGTGACTCCAACTTCATCCTTCAAAAATGGCTAAATAAATACCATCAAATTTCTGAAATTCCCATGACCAGGTGGCACTGGAGAACCTTTGGATATCCTGTTGCTGATCATGAGTGAAATAATTCCCCACGCAATGACACTTCACTGGGAGAATTCCAATTTTATTGCTCAAAGCTGTGTGCTTATATAGAACTAAGGGGGAGATGGTAGGGCTTAGATAAATGGCAGCAACCCGTTTATTGGCAAGTTCTTTCAGATATCAGCTCCAGAGCCCAGGAATTAGTTCTCATTGGGGCTAAGGTTCCCCACACGTGAGATTTGAAATTGGCGCTGACGTGAGAGTTCACAAGGGTGGGAACTTTTTGCGCCACTGAAGAAATGAAGAAGGTAGGAAGAAGAAGTCCTTAGGCGCCATGTTGAGGTTTTTCTCTGGGGTATGGCTGCCATTTATTCTTTTCCCAACATTCCACCCTTTTTGTTTTCTTAGGAAGTGGGGCGTCATTTGTCAGATCCGGCTGCTTCCTGCTGTGTGGGGGTGGTGTGGGGCATAGAAAGAGAAGTGGAGGAATGCTCATGGAGCAGGTTTGGGATTATCATGGCAGCCAGAAATAAAACCCAGTGGCTATAGACAGCTACTTTCGTAGGGGTGAAGTCAATGAATGTTCCCTGAAGCCAAAGTTGTCGATGGCATGGAACTAGTCCTGGATGGAAGAGATTGTTGGTATCAGCCACTGGTCCTGTAACAGAGACTCTAGGAAATACTGGAAGCGTTGCCTGGACATGGCGTCACCAGCACCTGAAGAAGATCAGAGCAAATAAAAACAGAATGAAGATAAAAATTAAAGGAAATGTCATTTTTTGGCAGAAGTTCCATGTTGGGGGACTGACATAGAAGAGGCCAAGGGCCATGAGAAATCTTAGAAGGTGGTAAAGACTCATGAATCCAGGATGGCAGATTAAGAGGTTCTCAGAGCTCGTTGTCTCCCGCTGTCTGATACCCATTGCATTCCATCATGCCTGGTAGTGAGCTTCATCACTGAGTTACTGTTCTCTTGGAGATGTTGGGGGTTCATCGGTCATCAGAGGCTGGTAGTGCCTAAGCAAAAGCTGGTTGAAAGTTTGATTAGGAATTTTTTGCAGTTGGGTTTGAAGGCACTTCATTTTGCAGGGCAAGAGAGCACAAAAAGGAGCATCCCAATAAGGGGCCCCAAGATATGTAGTAAGTACATGGCAAGATAGGATTGGAAGAACCCTATGATGGGATTGGAGGAGGTATGTTTGAGAAATTCGGTCGATAATTCCTGCAATTTAACAACATTTTTTTTTTATTAGCCCAGATTCATTAACATAATAGCAAAATTCCTCTCTGAGGAATAGGCATGTAACCCCTTTTTCTGCAGTGAGAAGATCAATTGCCCTTTGGTTCTGTAAAGCCACTTGTGCCAATGATGTAACCTGCCGCTGCAAGGAACCCAGAGACTCAGCCATGGTATTGAGTGTTTCCTGCAGTTTTTGTTGAAGGTCATTGGATGCCCATAGAGCATGACCTATAGCTCCACCAGAGAGTCCGAGACTCGTCACTGAGGTTGTTAAAATGAGGCCTACCAGAACCGGCAGAAAGACTACCTTACGGGTGCGGGAAGGTAGGGCCAACTGTCGGAATTCGGTGGGAGTATACAAAGATAGCTGAGGAACTACAGTAACCAAGAAACAGGTGCCAGAGTCATTGATCGTTGAGGTACTTAAAGACCCATTACACCAGAGGAAATGTTCAGGTTGCCTAAACACAGGGCTCTATGGGGTGTTGTAGCTCAAGGAACAAACGGGTAAAGGATTCATTATTGGCAGGTGGAAACAGATGAAAGGAAATAAAGTATTGGTGGAATAACTTTCCCACAGTGGGTTACGTGTCACATGTAGGGTTTGTCCTTTTTAGAGAAATTGTAGGGTTTTGCTGGAATATTTTCTGCCGCTAATGGGACTGCTGCTAGAAGTGGACGACTAAGTGAAGCACAGAGAAAGCACTGAGAAGTAGGCAAAGAAAGACGGGTGGAGTTTAATAATCAAAACGTTTGGTGTAGCAAATTGAGCCATGTGGGAGAGGGACCAGAGGGGGTTGAAGGCTCTGAATCCTCTTTGGATGAGCTATGGATACGATCTCGAAGTTTTGATTCTGAGTCCTTAATGTGTTCGACTACCTGGATGGTTGCCTTAGGTGGCATAATCAGGGTGCGGCCAATAGTCATCCACCCTGTGGGTCTGACTGAGGTTGTCTGAGCATAGACAGCAAACTCAACATAGCCCCAACGTTTGGCCTTGGGGTCAGGTTTATCTAAAGTATACCATCCATTGTTATTGGATGAAGAGCCTTTATGCCACTTTATGTAACTAGAAGTCCACCCTTCAGGGTAACCGAGTGAGTGGTAAGAATATCTACCACGTTCATCATGGAACCTGCATGACCAATAGGGGCACCCATTATATATCTCAGGCCACCAATGACAATAATCTTTTGTTTGATCAAAAAGGAAGCAAATGAAAGGCCAGTTCCAGCTACCAGGGACGAAGGTCCTTGAAGGTGACAATTTTAGGGAAATAGAGGTGCAGTTGTGGATGAAGCAAGTAGTTGCATCCACTCCGCGGACCGTCTGCATGCCATGTTCTGAGTATCGTTCCCGAAGAGTGAATAAATGCATGGTAGGTGAGGAGGGTAAAGACCAGTCCTGACAGAGCACAGAAAATAAGCAGAGCACAAAAAACAAGCAGTTAGAGAAGACTAGGGTGTTGGGAGAGCTCATTGTGCCTTCTTTAAGAGGAATTGGGCTGCAAGGAAAACCGTGTGAGCCGCAACTTAAATGGGTGAGATGGGTGTGGAGAGCAGGAGTAAAGGGGAGGTTCAGGAGGTGATTCTTGGAGTTCCTCTGGGGTGGCCCTGTCGTCAGCATGTGGGGCCTCCTGGTGATGTGGCTTCAACCTAGACATGTGATTCCAGGGAGTGAGACGGTTGTCTGGTAAGGAGAGTTTGGCGGCGGTGGGGGTACAGAGAATGACAGGATGGGGCCTTCCCATTTTGGGGCAAGAGTCCCTTTCTCCTCTGGGGTATTATAATTGACTAGACTAACAGGTGTTAAGGGAGGAGTTTTTGGAGAGGAGACTGGGTCCGGAAGAAGCCAGTCCTGATATTTCCAGAGTTCCGAGCGGAGATGAAGCAAGAGAGGCAAAGACAAATCTCGGGTGAGAGGTCCTTGTGAAATGACCAACGCAGGGGTTATAAGATGTCTTTCATACATTATCTCAAAAGGAGACAGTAAAGATGGTTTCTTAGGGAGAGCTCTGATTCGAAGCAAAGCCAAGGGAAGGAGTTTGACCCAGTCTATGTTTAATTCCATTGTCAATTTGGTAAGGACTTCCTTTAGAGTACGATTTACCCTTTCCACATTCCCTGAAGCCTGGGGGAAATATGGACAGTTTAAATGCCACTTGAAGGAGAGGGCTTGAGAGACCTTTTGTGTGATCCTAGAAGTAAACTCAGGGCCATTGTCATATTGTAAGGAAGTGGGCATACCAAACCTGGGGATGATGTCTGTCAGTAAGATTGAAGCTAAAGTGGAAGCCTTTTTATTGGAAGTGGGAAATGCCTCAACCAAACCAGAGAAAGTGTCCACAAAGACAAGGAGGTATTTAGTGTGCCATACTGTGGGCATGTTGGTGAAGTCTACCTGCCAGTCAGCAGAGGGAATGTGTCCCCGGGCTTGTTGGGAAGGGAAACGTTTGGGCCTTAAAGGAGTATGAGGGTTGGTCCGCTGACAGATCTGACAATTAGAGGCTATATTCTGTAGCATGGCTTGTCAGAGGGAGTGAGGAAGAAGAAACTCTGTAAAAAGAGGGTCAAAGACTGAGAATTGGAAAGGAATAGAGTATGAAGGAGCTTGAAAAGATGCTTGTTTTTACTGAAAGAAGTAGGGGCTTCAGATGAGCTGTCTAAAGTGGCCATTATATGTCCACCATGGGGGCATGATTGGAAGTGGTAGCAGCCATTCGTGCCACCTGGTCAGCTTTGGCATTGCCCTCAGTGATAAGAGAGCCGTCCTTCTGATGGGACCTACAATGGACATCTCCCAACTGGGTGGGTAAGTGGGAGGCCTCTATCAGATTGGTTATAAGAGCTGAATTAGTGATCGCATTACCTTTGGTGGTAAGTAGGCCTCGCTTCTTTCAAATTGCAGCATGGGATAATAAGATATGGAAGACATATTTTGAATCATTTTAGAGGGTGAGGGATTTGCCTTGTGCTAGAAGGCAGGCACGAGTGGATGCTATAAAATCAGCCTGCTGGTCTGTAGTTCCTGAAGGCAAAACTTTGGCCTCTATAATCTCAGTGGCTGAAAATACAGCGTATCCAGAGTAATGAGTTCCATTCTGCCTAAAGGAACTGCTGTCAGTAAACCAGATAAGGTCAGGCTTGGTGAGTGGTCTCTCATAATTGGAAGAATGACAGGGGAGGAAATCATCTAAGTTTTCCAAGCAATTTTGAGTTGGTGTGTGAGACATGGGAGTTATTGGGAGCAGTGAGGCAGGGTTCAGTGCAGAGCAGGGGAGGAAAATAATATTAGGGTTTTCCAGAAAGGAAGTGAGGAGCGACAGAACTCTGGATGTAGGGAGGGTTTGAAGACCCTTTTAAGGTAAAAGATCTTTCAAGTGATGTGGGGAGTAGATAGTTCAAGGGGCCCCAAAAGTCAGATTAGAGGCTTCTTTGTGTAAAATTTGTCCAGTAGCCAGAGCTCTTAAGCAAGGGGCCCACCCACGGATGGAAAATAAGAAACCATGTCCTCCAGGTCACATAGATGCAGACCCAGGTTGATGATTTCACTAGAAAGGAAGCTAAAGCACGTGACAACAACATATATTTCAAGTGCCCAACCTCACAGGCAGTATCTCAAGAAGTCTCTAGGACAACAGACCTCCATGTTTTTGAAGTGTTTACCCTGTCCCTTACTTTTGGAAACTCCTCTAACACTTCCAAGGTTGTGAACTTCTGATCGCATTCCATTCCAGATATGTATTCATGGATTTTCTAACTCTTCTCCTCTAATTGTGTCTTACATGGGGTGAAGGTGTTGTCAAGGTATTGTTCTGGATGAGAGTGGGAAGATTTTTGTGTAGCACATATTTACATACACATTGGATTCATTTTCCAATTTTCCATTCGAAATACTGAATCCCTGTCAGTAACCCATACCCTAATAGACTCTGACTACTAATCCTAATATGATGGAGACAAATAACCCAAACATAATATTAATACAAGCAGTTCAGAGGAGGCATGGTTTATAGTTGGTCTTGCCTTTTGCATGATATAGTGTAGGAGTTATAAATCTTGTCAATTGTTTGTTGAAATAGTACTCCATGTGTTTTTAAAGTTAACACATATGTGAATTTCTGTCTCCTTTTTTCTGTAGCCAATTCAGCACATGTATTTTTATATGCACATATAAAATCATACCTGGTATCACACGTACATTTTTGTGAGGTGGCTAACTTGGCAGAAACAAAGTATGAGAAGAGATCACCGCTCCTAAACGCTTTTGGAACTGAAAATTCAAACTATGAGTGAGATTTTTAGTTGAAAAACATTATACATAAATCCATGTTCAGTAAAATTAATATTTTTGGATCGGTGGATGATATATATTTCACGATGAATTTTGATTGGCATATATATTGCTACTTTCTAATGTTTCTCTGTGAGATATATATATATATATATTCTCTAGATTTTTCCAAATATAAAATATATGTGTCCTATTATACACTCCCTAAATAATTCACTCATGCTCATGTATGTGGTTTTATAATCAAATTTTCATACGATTATTTTCAGAAATATTCATCCACCTGAAATACATATTTGTTTTCTAGTACTGAAAACTCACTTCACTGAATGGTGCAAACAAATCCTTATATTTCTACTGTAACTGACCCAATTTAACATCAATGCAAGTAGATTCCAAAGGGGCATAATGTGTATTTTGACGTTCATTTTTATTTAACACTGGTACATTACTATTTCTTCAGTTTTTGTACATCATAGTATATACATTTCATCCACAAGTTCACAAATTTAAAGACATTTGAAACACATTCAATCACTTCCTGCTTCAGTACACATGTATTCCTCCTTGCTTTTGACTGGTTATTTATTGAGACTTCTTTCCAAACACATTATTTTCGATTTCCATAATCAATTTTGAAGCAAAACTCACACACACTTTATGATAAACCACAACCCTAATATTACCATTAGATGTATAACTGGTTGGAATGAATGTATGTATGTCAATATGACATTTCCTGTGTATTTTCAGATATCAATTTATTCCAATTTCTAAAGCTGGAATCTGTTATATTATATATTCACACATGGTACACCTATTTGTGCCCCCAATACTAATTTATATCTCTTCTAAATATTGCTCCCAGAAATGGTGCAAGAAAGACTCATGTCACCTGATCTACATATACATTTTATCACAGTAATATTCTGGCCACAAAATGCAAAGTCACCCTTACAATTGTACCAAAGCCTAAATGGAATGTGAGTATGGATTATGAAAATCACCCATGTCCATGTTGCCTAATGCTCTCAAATGTCAATCCTATTGGTGACTACATATTTGTTTCTTCCTAAGATTATGTATTCAACCTCAAGCCTGTTGAAAATGTCTAATCCTATCAATCACTTCATCATTTGCCTGATTTCCTAATGTCTCTAATGATATCTGCTTTCCTACATATTTTCCCCAGTTCATCATTGTGACTGACTCTTCAAATGTGCTGACATTTACATTTTCTGTCTACCTGAAACCCTATTGCTAAGGAAGTTTTTGTCCAAATCCTATACTGACTCTTTTTTCTAATCCTATCAAGTATCTTCCTAATCCTACCAACTATCCTTTTTTGACTGGATGTTCTCTTCAACATTCAATTATCCAAGGTACAAGGTCCTATGCCATTATGTATAGATTTATCTGAGACACATGTGCACAACATAATTCAGAGTAAAGTATCCCAATCAAGGATCCAATGCCCTTTTGGGCTTCAAATCTTACCTAGATTTGTGTTTTCATACATATATTTCACCTCTATATATCCTTATAAATATTGCAGGTTCCCAATACCATTATTCATGCAGCAGAATGATTCCTAACCCAAATCAATCATGTTATTAATCCTAACCATACTTTGTTTCCTCAACCTAACTTTACAGAAAAGCAAGGACAAAGTTGTTCTTATATAGAAATGTAAGAGATCTTCCACCTGCTGAGAACCTCAAAGGTCCATGCAGAAGTGAACCCTGGGGAAGATATAGAAAGCTATGAAGGACCTGAGAGAGTGAAAGTCATCTTTCATGACAAAAAAAAAAAAAAAAAAAAAAAAAAGAACAGGTCAGGATGAAGGGGTGTGTCTGAAGCTGTCTCTCTCTTCTTAATGTAGAGAAGATGGACCAAACCAGGCTTGTGTGGAGAGCTGTTTACGGGTGCCTATGTTTGATATACCATTCTTACTTGTGAAAGTGTCACAGGAAGTAGGGGCAGCCTCCATCTATTGGGACACTTGGAAGCAACTGTTAGGACAAAGATGTTGCCAAGGCAGTGACCTCATTCAGTTCCTGAAGGAAGTGACCTATATAACTTTCTTGGTGATGGAACTCTCTGAACTTGGGATCCAGGAAGCCAGGTACCCAGAGTCATTCCCAGTCCCAGTCCCAGTGGCCACACATGTTTGGATTTACCAAGGACAGAATCGGTCTTTCTGTGTAACTACTGATGTGAGGATAGCCAAATTCCAGGAGAGCTCTGAAGAGGGGCCTTTCCTGAGAAAGCAGGTAGTGTCTCACTACTGGCACCTGACAACTTCACAGTGTTGGCCAAGGAGACCAGATGTGACATAGGACAGCCCATTTCGGGGAAACATAGTATGTCCCATCAGTCAGAGGACACTCCGGATATTCACAGACCTACTTGGGGGAAGGAGTTGACTTTGTGGGTGTGCGTGTGAGTTTGTGGTTTTGTCTCATGATCTTAGAATATATAGGAAAGTCGGTTTGTTTGATTTGGAGTGGACTGTTTCTAGTAAGTCTTTTGACAATGCGAGTGTTTCTATGTCTGTTTATCCCACTGTGTCCGTGGTTGTAGACATTAGAAAAGAGAATGCATCAATGGATGTGTCCTGTCTAGTAGAAAACTTCACAGCATTCATCCTGCCCAATTTATGAATGGACTGTGGCTTTCCTAATGGATGGGCAACAACTACTATCTTCCTAAGTTCCTGTATGTCTTCTTGAATTCTGGCCACTCTCCAGAATAGGTTCAGGGTTTTGTGTCCACGATATGTACCACCTCCAAGCTCTGTGACATGGCCATGTACTGGATAGCTGAAGGGAATGGGATCATCTCAGAAAACTCAGATATCATTCCAGAAACCCTGCAATGGGCCATTTGCTTATCTATTGTTCTGTTGCCCTGAATGTCAGAAAGGTCTTTGCCTCAGGCCACTCCTTTGTGAAGCCTGAAGGAAACGGTTTTCAAGGGGAATTAATGGGCATCATCTGTTGCTCTTTGCTTAATTGCTTTGGAAAGGAATGTGTCTGCATCAGACTCTTGGCCATGTGTGAGGCTGTTGCATAGATTCTCAGAACCTGATGGATCTAAAGAAAGTTCCCACGTGTGCTTTCCAAAACCAAAATGGCCAAAAAAGCAGTCATTGTGGACGAAGTCTCTCGCCTTCCTCTGTAACATTCCTAACCTCCATCAAGTGAAAATAGGGATCCTTTGTGTCAAATGAGTTCTCAAAACACTGCAGATGATAGCCCATATGTGCTTGGGTTTTCTCATGATTACAATTCACATAAAGAGTCTATACCCGAGAGTCAGTAGGCCTCAAATTGGAGAAGCAGATCAGTATTTATGGCAGGCTTATTTGATCACTCCTGGTTCTCAGGAAGGGTATCCAGGCAACCCTGACTTTAGGCAAATTATGGGCAAGGGAGTTTATTTTGTACACTGTCTTGGGCTGAGCCCCTCATGGAAAACTCCAGCCACAGGTTATGATGAGTGTCTATATGGAAGAAGATGAGGGCCTTGTGGGAGTGTTTTGGTTTTAATTGTGATCATTTGTGTAGTGCTTGGAAGTGATGACAGGGTCTACCTGGGCTTGAACTCTGGTGTGATTCCCCTTAGAGTCTGAGTTCTGGAACTGATCTCAGAGAAATATTGCCATGAACTGTGTTCAGATTTTAGGAGGCCACACATTGGATTTCCCCTTGGAAACTGAGATCAAAAAAGAAGGGTGACTTTCCACAGAGCCTTGGAATCTCAGCTAAGATATCACATGATTTTATTCTGAAAGATGTGGCAGCCATAGTTGACAGTCAGAACACCCATGGACGTCACATTGAAGACCTCAATGGGCCTGGCTTCATGTGACCTTTTGACCACTCTATGGGATGACTTGCCTGTGAGATTTCTCCAGAGATTTCATTGAAATGAGTTTCCTCACCATTTAATGGTTCCTGAATGAACTGAAACCCACAATGCCTTCAACTTCATCCATGAAAAATGGCTAAATAAATACAATAAAATTTTTGAAATTCCCTTAACCAGGTGGCACTGGAGAACCTTTGGATGTCTTTTTCCTGATCATGAGTGTACAAGAGAATGCCATGATTGACGGGGTTTCATGAAAATGGTGTAGAACAAAGATGCCAGTAAGTTGGACCCTGCTGAGTAGTGGGCCTATTGCAGTGGTGGGCAGGTGTGTGATAATACATCTGTGGTGTGGCCAGGAGGATTTTCCATTGCCTTCAAAATGGCTTGTGACTGATATGGTGCAGCCAGCAGACCCTTCTTGTTACATGGAGAGGTTTCTGGGCAAAGTTCAGAGTCAGATTTCTATGGACAAATGGGCAAGCTTTGTGAGATAGAAGCCTGGTTGGTGCATTCTCTGTCACCACAAGTGACAGAACTCCCTCCAATACTGGGTCCCAGTTGAACTCGTTGTATTTCATGAAGCAAATACCAAACTCCCAGTGCAGCAGCAAGAAACACCACGAAAAGTGGAGGATGACCAAATGGCTTCACAGTTCACACGGGGAGACACTGAGCACCAAGTGGCCACAGTTTACCTATAAATACAAAATTCAGCACTGCTGCCTCATGTTCATTAGAATACAAAAAACCATGTCCTCCAGGTCACGTAGATGCAGACCCAGCTTTTATGGTGTCACTAGAAAGGAAGCTAAATCTCCTTACAACAACATATATTTCAAGTGCCCAACCTCAGAGGAAGTTTCTCAAGAAGTCTTTAGGCCGGCAGAGCTCCACGTCTTTGGAGTGTTTACCTGTTAGAGCAGGACGCTAGAAAAGACCACTGACTCAAATTAAAATCAAATAAAATTAAGCTTATTATTTCCACCGGCCGTGCTGCCTCTCCCTCCCAAAATGGTGGGAACAAGACAGCATCCCCAGCTTTCCTACAGCCCAGTTTTATAGCCCAGAAAGTTACACAAAAGGGGGGTTACAGATAACAGAACTCTGATAAACATCACATTAAAGGTAGTTTACAATTTTTTTGCTGTCCCTACATCAGAATTCATGAGGACCATTAGAGCCTCAGAGAGGGTTGTTGTCTGTCCAGAGAAGGCAAATATTTATGATGTGTCACTAAAGTTTCAGAGAGGGCTGCTATCTGGTCAGAGAGCTGGGCATGCGTGAGTTCAAGACGTGGGCAGGCATTCCACGCAGGTTCAGAATTTGAAGTAATTTATGGTAAAGCCAAAATTATCTTTTCATGGCTTTGTGGCATGATGGCTCCCAATTTTAATAAAAGATCAGGTTGGGTCTACAATTTCCCCCTTTTCTCTGTGTCCCTTTCAAATCTTTGATAGATTATGGGAAGAACACTGAGGAAATTTTTATCCCTCAGATAAGAGTCTCCAAAATTTTACAACTCACCCAAAACCGATCTCCCTGATTTTACCTGACTTAATTAATTATTTATATTGATAGTCTATTTATCTTTCTCTCCATTGTTGTAAAAAGTGTGGCATCACTAATTTTTTCTTCTTCTCTCCTGAGACAGGGTGACGTGAGTGGGCTCGTCGTGAGGGACATGAGTTGACTATTAGAAGTCAGTTGAGAGACATGAGTTGCCCTTTAGAAGTCAGTTCGGTTTGAAGTCAGGTTGGGGAAGAACAGGTTGTAAAGTCATCTGTGAATGGATTCTTCTATGAGTGAAACAAAAACCATGAGTACTGAATAAATGTTGCAGCAGCTGGAACATGTCACTGTATAGAAATTCCCTCACCAGTCTTTAATATCCCCAATTATCAGGACTGTCAACTTAATATTTAACTTTAAGTGTTACAGTTGGCCCTCCCAATAAGACACAGTTTAATAATTTAATGTCATCTGATCTTGTAAAAATCCTTTTACTAGTATGACCTCTGCGTCTAATAGAGAAACCTTTAATTCTGTTACTCAGGGCTGGATAATCGTACTAGCAAACACCAAGCCTACCTGTGTAGGTTAGGAATATCTGTAGGTCTTAAACTGAAAACTTCTGCCTGTGGCAGCTCTTCTTGATAGTCTCTTTTTATAAGTATTAGGCATTCCTGTGTGAGAATCCTTCTTTGTAGCCTCCAGTCTTACTTATTTTGGGAGGATAAGATAAAGTGCATACCTTAAAATTTTATTATTATTATTATTATTATTATTATTATTATTATTATTATTATTATTTAAAATGCCCAGGAGTGGCTGTATTTTGGTCTTAACTGTCTTTGCTAAGTGTTTAAGATGAAGCAGTCAAACTGACTTTTGTTTCTATCTATTGTTAACAGTCAGCTGAGCTTTTGTGGGAATCAATTCTGGGGAAACTTGAGAGGAGATTCTCAGTTCTGCTAGTGCCATTTGCGCTAGGTGGGTCCGGGTCTTGCTTGACCATTTGGCTTCCCTCAGAAGCATCAGGGATGTCTCCTTTCTCTGATGACTCTCCTCTTTGTAACAAATGCACTGATTGGCTTTCTGTTCTCCAGTGGTCTCATTAATCTCCCTGATCAGGAGGTTATGTGGCCCAGAGTTGCAAAGCTCTTTAGAGAAGTCCCCTGTTCCCTGGATTCAGACTGACTCAGAGGGCAAGAGCCAAATATTTTTTTTCTTGGCCCTTTTCATTTAACATTCATTTTAAATCCTAATCTTAAAAATCCAGCAAATAAATTTTAACAGCCTTACATTAAGAGTACTGGGCTTTAATGTCTATAACTTTATAATTACCTTTTTATTAATTGGGATCTGTATTATTCTGTCTGTATTGTAGTTGATGACTTATTATCTTGAATAAACCCATGTTGTGTTCTTATAGCAACACATTTGTAAAACACTAACAGGGAATCTTTAGATCACTTATAAGAAAATTTCAAACTAAAATTAACAAAAGTAAAAATACTTAGTTCGTGTAATATCTTCCCTGAATTTTTTGGCTGAGTTATACATTATATCCCCTGTTTGAGATCCTAGGAATATTGACAATAAAAAAAAACTTTTTAACATAACTTTAAAGAAATATTATCTGACCTAATCTTTTCATAGTCATTCTCACATGTAGTAAGATGGGACACACAGCCTTATCTCAGGAAAGGCAGGGCTCTTTATAAATCTTAACTATTTTAGTTCTAAAGCTGATCTTTATTTTTAAATATCATTTGACAATGTTTAAATAAATTGTTTGAGGTCACATGAACATTAGCTAACACCATATGATATCACATTTAAAACATGAATTAAAGAAAGGCTGAAAGTTTTTAACCTTTACAAAGATTAGGCTCTAATTAACTTAAAAATACATTTAAATTGTTCCCCAATGTAAAAAGTAACATAAAAATTTACATATCTTATTGATAACAGGTAAATAAATCCACAATATATTTTTTACCACACAACTTCAGAGCACCAGCTTGATATAATACTCTTTAAACGTTTCTACCTTACAGACTTCCATACCTGTAAGATATGAAAACATTAATAGCATAACAATTACATTTATGTTTCTACATTAATCAAGTTTGGCTTTTAAAGAAATGGCAGTACAGTGCTCTAAAATAACAGTTTTTATTTAATCAGTTGTTTAATTTTTATGGTTGCTTGCTCTAGAAAACATAAATCTTAATAAACTCAATGTTATGGGTAAACTTATGTTTTAAGAAATTTTTGTCTCATTAACACATGACTGATTTTTACAATCTTATACAGAGTTTACTAAAAAAAATACAGATCTTAGTAAATCAATCAGATATCTAACAAAAGTACTCATGAATGAGTAATCCCATATCAAATTTACTTTACTTATTTATCAAAAAGTTAGAGAAATGTATTGAACAGTGTAAACCATTTTTATGTTGAAGGAAAGGTACTAGAGCCAAGGCATATTAGACATTTTGTAGATGTTAATATTTTGTTAGATGTTTGAACACCTAGAAAACTTTGTAAGCTTAAATTTAAAGACATTTGTTTTTATCTCTTTATCCAATTTAAATTGAAACATTTAAATCACGTGAATTTAAGATCTTTGGATCCACTTTTTTAAAATTTGTTTTTACGAGCGCTATTTTTTTATGAGCGCTCCTTATATATGTTAATTTGTGTATCATATATATGATATACAAATATATGTATATATAGACATACAACACATAACAATTTGTGCACACATAATAATAGTAAAGGCCTTGTAGCTTTTCGTAGTTGAAATCTTTATTGCAATGTTTCAAAAAGTCCACAGTTGGTCAAAGATAGAACTGATCAGAAAAACATTAACCTAGGTCTGTATGCTCAAAATCATGAGGTCAAAAAACATAAAGTATCTAAGAAAAAAAATAAGAGTCTTAGAAAAAATGACTTGCCAGTAATTAGTAAATAACATACAATTTACCTTTTTTTCCCTTAGACCTCAAATCACTCTCCTACAAAGCTTGCAGGCTTCTTTCATTTGCATTTCAACATAAGTCATGGCTGAGGTCTGGAAGGAGCAGCAAAAAAACTGCTATTCTGAACAGACATCTCAGGACTAAGGCATTTTAACCATAATTTTCAGGTTCAGATGTTGAAAATTATGATACAAGTTTAAGATACAATTCACAAAATTTTATATCTTTACATCTTGTTTTGTCAACAGACACCATACTATGATTTACTATTTATGTCCAAATTAATGCACTGGTACACACAGTGACATTTTCCCAGGCTACCCAATTCAAAATTGGTGAAAAAAAAAAAAAGACCGTGTGATTGGGAAGTTTCTTGCCAACTTGGAAGTAGAGTTCTTCAGTTATCCATCCTAAGTATTTAAGTTCTCTGGCATGAATTATCTGAAATCATAAACTAAACAATTACCTAAACCCGACTTTTTACTCCAAGATTGTGCAATGCTTCAAAAACCCATTCAGTTACCAGATTGTTAAAATAAAACATCATCATTTAGACACACATTCAGCTAAGATCATTCCCCAAAAACAATTTATAATATCAACACATTATTGCAGATGTCTTAAAGGGCCAGAAACTAAGACACAATACAGACAGAAAGGAGGTCCAGACTATGGCTGTCAGACAGAACCCTTTAAACCAGAGCAGATAAGAGAAAAATCTCCTACAGCAGTGGCACCATAGATGTCCCCACAAGGGGACCAGATGTTTTCACAGAAGGGCAACCTGAAATGTAAAATAAAGTGTCTCCATGGTGACTTTACTGCATTTAGTGTCACCTTTTTCTTTTTCTCTTTTTTTAACAAGACAGAGGTGGCATAATTCTTACAGTGCAGGGAAGGAAGGAGGTAATTCCCTGAATCAACAGGGCTTTGGCAGCTGCTGGGAGTCCCTCAGTTTCCCCTTTTACATACAGGATTAGCTCCTCTGATTCAGTTCCACATCAAGCATGCTCTATCTCCTAACATTTCAGTAGATAGCTCTCACAAAGTTCCGGGGCGGAGGGGGGGTACAAGATTTGTAACTTAAAGTTTGGTTCCTGACCTTGAAGCCAATTAATACAAATTTAATAATGAGGACTGGGTTTTGAGAAAAAGAAAAAAGGAGTTTTATTGCTTGGCTAACAAAGGAGAAACACAGGGGACTCTGCCAAAGTTGTGACTCTCTTTATCTGGAGGGACAAGGGGTTTTAAAGGAGTTTCACTTGTTAACCTGGGAGATACTCAGTTCTTAGGTCCCCAGCAGGCATAGCCCTCTGCAATGGGTGTGCTCCAGGCAGCCAGCTAGGGGCTTCTATCATCCTCCTTTACAATGGGGGATAAAGTTCATTGCAGTTCCTTAAAACACAGTCCAAAGGGGTGTCAGGCTTAATCTCTTTATTTCTGATTTTCATGTCCAATATACTTAAGTTTTTACCACCAATATCACACAACAAAACGAACAAAAACAAACAAACAAAAAACCAAAAAATAGAACACAGAACACAAAAAAACAGAAACCCAGCGCCTAAACACAGAAACAGGGCAAGAGTGCAACATCTTGCTAAAGCTCCAGGGTAGGAGCGCATGCGTGCCCGTCGGCACCTCTCAACAGTTCCAGAGGAATTCCCTACAGAACAGAACAGAGGACAGAAAGATTCTCGTTACTGTCCTGGACAGAAGTATATGTGAGCCTCCCCGTGCCACATCTCTGTCATCAGAAGAGATCTCCCTTAACCAGATATCAGATGTTATAAAGGAGCCACTTACCTATGGAGGCGTCCTCCATCAGGTGCTTGCTTATAGTTTTAGTGCAGAGGTTCACTGCAGTGCTCCCTGGACTAAAGGCTCTCTTCCAAATATAAAGAAGATGGACCAAATCAGGCCTGTGTGGAGAGCGGTTCCTTGGTGCCTATGGTTGATATACCATTCTAATTTGTGAAAGTGCTACAGAAAATAGGGTAAGCCTCCTTCTCATGGTACGCTTGAAAGCAACTGTTTGGACAAAGTGGTTGCCAAGGCAGTGACCTCATTCAGTTCCTGAAGGATGTGACCTCACTTCAATCCCTTGGTAATGGAACTCTCTGAACTTGGGATCCAGGAAGCCAGGCACACAGAGTCAGTCTCAGTCCCAGTCCCAGTGTCTCACTTGCTTCGATTTAGCAAGGACAGAGTCAGTCTTTCTTGGTACCTACTGATGTGAGGATGGCCAAATGCCAGGAGTTCTCTGAAGAGGGGCCTTTCCTGAAAAAGTAGGTAGTGGCTCACAGCTGGCTCCTGACCACTTCACAGAGTTGGACAAGGAGACCAGATCTGAGACAGGAAACGCCATATCGGGGGAACATAGTATGGCCCAGCAGTAAGAGGATACTCTGGAGAGTGAGAGACCTACTTGGGGAAGTAGGTGCCTTTGTGGGTGTGGATGTGTGTTTGTGGTTTTGTCTCATGTTCTGAGAATAGGCAGGAAAGTCGGTTTGTTTAGTTTGGAGTGAACTGTTTCTAGTAAGTTGTTTCACAAGGCGAGTGTTTCTATGTCTGTGTATCCCACTGTGTCCGTGCTTGTAGACATTAGAAAAGAGAATGCATCAATGGATGTTTCCTGTCAAGTAGAAAGCTTCCCAGCATTCATCCTGCCCAATTTATGAATGCACTAGGGCTTGCCTTATCGATGGGCAACACCTGCTATTTTCCTAAGTTCCTGTTTTCTTCCTGAAATCTAGCCACTCTCCAGAATAGGTTCATGCATTTGCATCCACGATATGTACCACCTCCAAGCACTGTGACATGGACATGTACTGGATAGCTGAAGAGAATGGCAAGCATCTCAGAAAAGTCAGATATCACTGTGACCCAGAAAGTCTCAGTAGAGAAACCCTGCGAAGGGCCTTTTGATTACCTATTGTTCTGTTGCCCTGAATGTCAGGAAGGTCTTTGCCTCAGGCCACGCTTTTGTGAAGCCTGAAGAAAACAGTTTTCAAACGGAAATGAATGGGCATCACCTGTGGTTCTTTGCTTAAATGCATTGTAAAGGGATGTGTCTGAATCAGCCTCTTGGCTCTGTGTGAGCCTGTGGCTTAGAGTATCAGCACCTGATGGATCTAAAGAAAGATCCCATGTGTGGATCCAAAATCAAAATGGCCAAAAAATCAGTCATTGTTGATGAAGTCTCTCGCATTCCTCTGTAAGGTTCCTGACCTCAATCAAGTGAGAAAAGGGATCCATTGGGTCAATTGAGTTCTTCAAAGCCTTGCAGATGCTAGCCCATAGGTTCTTGGGTTTTCTTATGAATCCAATTCAAATAAAGAATCTAAACACCACCGTCAGTAGGCCTCAAATTGAAGAACAGAGCTGTATTAATGGCAGGCATATTTGATCACTCCTGGTTCACAGGAAGGGTGTCCAGGCCACTCTGACTTTTGGCAAATGAGGGGAAAGGGAGATTATTTGGGACACTGTCTTGTGCTGCGCCTCTCATGGAATGCTCCTGCCAGAAGTTATGATGAGTGTCTATTTGGAAGAAGATGAGTGCCATTTGGGAGTGTTTTGGTTTTAATTGTGGTCATTTGTGTGGTGGTTGGTAGAGATAATTGAGTCCATCTTGTCTTGAACTTTGGTGTGATTCCCCTTAGAGACTGTGTTTTGGAACTGACCTCTGAGAAGGTACAAGGTCCTGTGTCATTGTATATCCATATTTCTGGGACATCTCTACGGAACGTAATTCAAAGCTAAGTATACCAATCAAGGGCCAAATGAACTTCTGGGCTTCAAATCTAACCTAGATTTCTGTTTTCATACTTATATTGAAAGGTTAATAAAATAGGTACTTGTCACTTCCTGTTTTTCTGTATGCTTAATAAAACACTGTTGAAATCTTGAGAACTGTTTGCTCTTCTTGTTCCCAGAATGTGCTGCCCCCAACTGCCAAACTGCAGAATGTACTCCATCAACCATTTGCACGCAAACCGCCCACTCGCCCTTACCCATCAATAAACTTCCCTCCCTGCCCTCTCCAAGGAAAATATATAAGCACTTCTTAAGCTGTTCTCAGGGCTCTCTGCTCTGTTCAAGCGAGCTCTGAGCCCTTGCATGCCGGACTCCCAATAAACCCTTTGCTGTTGCATTAGACAGTCTCTTGGTGGTCTCTTTCATCGATGCTCACCCGACCTTTACTTCTGGTGGCCCCAGCGAGATCCGGCAGCTGCAGATGAAAGACCCCCAACGGGATGCTCTGGGGGTAAATAAGGCCCCTCTTTCTGGTTTCAGGATTCAGGTTAGGGTTTGACAAAATGGCTATTGGTAAAGAGCGTGAGCTCTCTCCCACGGTGGCTGACACACATGTCACAGAGCCACAGGCCATGTCCCTGGGGGATGGACTCGGGAAATCAAGGAACCATAGTCTCCTCGACTCAGTGATATTTTCTTTCAGATTCGGAATTGCCAGCCCATCAGGTTTTGCCGGCTACTCAGTCCTGGTCTCAGTATTGGACGTCCATTGCCTGTCTTTATTGTCTTGTCTTGTCTGTGTCATGTGTTGTTGCTTTCACTGTCTGTGTATATTTCATTATGGGACAGAGCACTTCAATGCCTCTGTCCCTGACCCTTAATCACTGGACCAAAGTCTGCTTAAGGGCTCACAATCTTTCTTTTTCATTAAAACACCAGACCTGGCAGATTCTGTGTCTCAGAATAACCCACCTTTGTAGTCGGATGGCCTCTAGAAGGATGTTTCTACTTCGCACTAATTTGAAAAGTCTGAGATATTGTCTTTCAGCCGGGGCCACATAGACATCCAGATCAATAGCCATATATCTTAACTTGTCAGGACCTCTGCAAATCTCCTCCTCCATGGGTGAAGCCTTTCCTTGTTTCTGCACCCACTCCTACTCCTTCCCCTATGATTCTATCTCTCAAACTCTCTGTTCCTCAACCTCCACCCTCTGTTCTCCCTGAGTCTCAAGACTCTACTTGTCCTTATCCTCCGCCCTTGTCCCCCAACCCCCAAAACCCTGTAAGTAATTCCCCTGCTGCTGACTCAGCCTCTCCAACATTCGAGGAAGCCAGAATGGCCCAGCGCCCTCCAGATGACTGTCCCATGACACACACAGCGCCTCCTTCCCTGGAGGAAGCTGGCCCGGCTAAAAAAACTCAGAGAACTCGCCAACGTTTTCACACCTGCCTACTTGGAATGACTGCCAACAACTCCTAGGGACTCTCTTCATGACAGAGGAATGAGAGAAAAACCTCCTGGAAGCTAGAAAAAAATATCCTCGGACCTGATGGGCGACCAACACAACTTCCCAACATAATAAAAGCTGCCTTCCCCTTTAACCAACCCAACTGGGACCCCAACACCTTTGAAGATAGGGAGCATCTGTCCAATTATTGCCAGGCTCTAATTGCGGGTATCCAAGGGGCCGCTAGGTGACCAACTAATTTGGCCATGGTAAGAGAAATTATTTAAAGGCCTGATGAATCTTCCTCTATGTTTCTAGAGAGAATTATGGAGGCATATAAGAGATATACTCCTTTCGATCCTCAGGCAGCAGATCAAAAGGCATCTGTCACGAAGGCCTTAATTGTTGAAGCTGCCATGGATATTAAAAAAAAAAAAGTTAAAAGAGAGATTTAGTCAGAGAAGCCGAAAAAGTATACTATAAGAGAGAAACAGGGAAAAAGAAAGGGAGCAGAGGGAGGATGAGAGAAGCAAAAGAAAGACTAAGGCATTGACTAAGATCCTGGTCACAACAAGAAAGAGGCCAGAAATTAAGACATAAGGTGACAGGAAGCGATACCTGGGCCCGTGCCACAGGCCACCCTGGCCTCAGATCAATGTGCCTACTGTAAAAAAAAAGGACACTGGGCCAAAGAGTGCCCTATAAAGAGACAGACATGCCAGCCAGCCATTCTGACTCTGGGGGATGACTAAGAAAGTTGGGGCTCAGATTCTTTCCCCTAGCTCAGGGTAAGATTTGAAGTGTAGGGGACCCCAGTAAACTTTGAAGTGAATACAGGAGCAGTATACTCAGCCCTTAAGGCCCCATTGGGCCGTCTATCAAATAAAAGGTCTGTAGTTCAAAGGGCTAACGGCAGTAAATATCGGGCTTAGATTTCTAAGAGGACCATGGACCTGGGGAAAGGAAAAATTCATCATTCCTTCCTAGTAATCCCAGAATGCCCGCACCCATTGATGGGCAGAGATCTGCTCACCAAGCTCTGGGCCAAAATAACTTTTAACCCTGAAGGCCCCCAAATGAAATTTCTAAATCCTTCAGTAAAAACTCCTATAGTCACGGCTTTCACTATATTAGTAGAAGATGAACGTCCACTCTTCACACCCCCCAAGACTGATCAAACAGGCAAGCTACCCCAGAAATGGATAACAGATTGCCGAGATGCATGGGCAAAAACTGCTGTGTTAGGCCTGGCCGTGAAACAACCTCCAATAACAGTGGATTTAAAAACCTCAGCCTCCCCAATCAATGTCAAATAATATCTTCTAAGCATAAAAAGCTAAAGATGGGATAAGGCCCTATATTCAGAAATATCTGGCCTTAGGGGTCCTAAGGCCCTGTCAATTGGCCTGGAACACTCCCCTGCTATTAGAAGAAAAAGCCAGGAACCAGGGACTATCACCCTGTTAAAGACGTAAGAGAGATCAACAACAGAGTGCAGGACATTTACCCCACGGTACCTAATCTGTTCAATCTGCTTTGCACTCTGAACCCTGAGCAGAAATGGTATACTGTTCTGGACTTAAAACAAGCTTTCTTTTGCTTGCCTCTGCATAAAGATAGTCAGTTGCTGTTTGCTTTTGGGTGGGTAGACCCAGAAACCGGAAAGTCTAGTCAACTAACTTGGACTAGACTCGCAGAGGGGTTCAAAAACTCCCCCACTCTCTTTGATGAAGCCCTTCACAGAGATCTCAACAATTTCAGAACTACACACCCCGAATTCACCCAGCTTCAATATGTGGATCACCTGCTACTGGCATCCAACACCAAGGAAAACTGAACTGGGACCCAAGCACTATTATCCGAGCTTGCTCAACTCGGGTATAGAGCTTCGGCCAAAATTGCCCAATTTGCCAGCAAGAAGTAATCTTCCTCGACTATTTCCTTAGGGGCGGTAAACGATGGCTCACTGAGCCCAGAAAACAAACCATTGAGCAGATACCAAGCCCATCTTACAGCAGACAACTAAGAGTTTCTTGGGATTGCTGGGTTTTGCAGGTTATGGATAAATGGGTTTGAGTCCTTAGCTGCTCCTTTATACCCGCTGTTAAAGGGAGATGCCCTATTCCAATGGACCCCTAAGTACCAGGAAGTTTTAGATAACATCTAAGGACACTGACATTGAACGCCTCAACTTTACTGAGCTCAGCCTGCAATTACAGAAAGCCCTACACTACGTTAAAAATGTACATCAACTCACTCACCTTGGTTCAAAGAAACTGCAGGCATTCCTGTAGGATTAAGAACAGAGTTTTCCACTAACTGACGCACAGCGAAAGGAAATAATTGAACTGGTAACAAAAGCCTGTCGGGTCAGTCAATTGTTTAATGCTTACCCTTCCAAGTTTCTTAGACGAAAGCACCTACGAGGAACCAGACCAGGACAATTCTGGGAAGTGGACATTACTGAAATTAAGCCAGCAAGGTATGGACTTAAATATCTCCTAGTCTTTGTGGATACATTCTCAGGATGGATTGAAGCCTTACACACACACACACACACACACACACACACACACACACAGAAAAAAAAAAAAAAACGGCGCAAATGGTTCTCAAGAAGATCCTGGAAGATATTTTTCCAAGATACGGTCTGTCTAAGATAATAGGGTCTAATAATGGACTTGTGTTCATGGCCCAGGTAAGTCAAGTGTGGATTAATTGTAAGTTACATTATGCTTATATACCCCAGAGCTCAGGAGAGGTAGAAAAAATAAATAGAACCATTAAACAGACCTTAACAAAATTAAGCTTAGAGACCGGCATAAAAGATTGGACTATGCTCCTGCCTTATGCACTGTTTCATGCGAGAAATACTCCCTCAGTTTCTTTGTGTAACCTCACCCCCTATGAAATTCTCTATGATGCCCATCATCCAGTAAGGGACCTAATCCCCAACTCTAAGGCCTAACAATCCCTTCCACACCCCTTGCTTGACAGACTTAAAGCCATTGAAAGAACTCAGTGATAACTGTGGAAACAGCTGGCCACTGCCTACCAACCTGGGGACGAGGGGATTCCACATCAATATCAAGTAAGAGACTTCGTCAACATAAGACAACATCAGGTGTTATCCCTAGAACCCCGCTGGAAAGGAACATACCAGGTGCTACTTATAACACCTACAGGCATAAAAGTAGACAGAATCACTTTTTGGATCCATGCCTCTCATCTCAAGCCTTCGCTGTGTCCAGACTCTGGTTGGAAACTGGAAAAAACTGGTAACCATTTCAAATTGCGTATTCGCTATGTGGACAAGACTATAGACTCTCCCCTTGGCCACCAGTACTCCTAACCCTCATCAGCCTGTTCAGCAGTGAAGGCTGATCTGAAATCCTACTAGACAAGAAGTATGGTCTATCTCGCATACAGCCCCCTTAGGGACCTGGTGGCTATCTCTCCACCCAGACATTTTTCAGCTTGGTATAGGTCTTTCCTATTGAGATAACCCCAATGAAGAGGATCCCACTAAAGTTCCATTAAATCCCTTCCATACCATAGATAATTGAAACAAACATTATGGATGCACGGAAACGCGAGCCAGATTCAGGTTGGTTAGCCTAGATTACTATATATGCCCGACGGACTATCAAAGCCACAAACAGCCATGGCTGTGTGGGGGGAAAGCCAACTTCTTGTGTAATTCATGGGGATGTGAGCATACCGGGGCTGCCTGGTGGAACCCAAACTCCTCATCAAATTCAGTACACAGCATTGGCCATATAACCAATTAGACAACCAAAAACTATGGCCCCCAGAGGGTTCTCTAGATCCTCAAATTCTGCGTGACATTTTTAACTTCGGCAAGTGCTCAAAAGGGGAAAATTCCCCTATGTGGAATCCTTTTCCCTCCTTCACTCACATCCTGTACTATGCTTCTCCAATAGTTCCTCACCCTCAGCCTTCTGCTCTAGACTCTCTGCTGTCACTCCCACCTCAGCAACCTGATTTCTTCCCTCCAATTACTACATCAAAAACCCAAACCTCCGCCAGTTCTCAGACCATTGCCCCCTTGCTGAGGTAGCAGGTACCGAGGTACCCCTCCACTCACTCACTCCTCTCTTTTTCTGTCTGTGCCTGCACTAGGTCCCACCAAGTCCTCTAAGAAGCTAAACCAAAGCTCAAACCAGCTGAGAAGAGCCCTCAGACCCCTATCCAAGATGTAATAAAAATAGCCTTTAAAGTTGCTTTGTCATCACTGAAAACAGGTTACTAAGAATTTAAAGTCCCTCACAGGCTTTTTGGAATACTCACTCCCATCTTCACCTCTGCTCTACCTGTTCTACTGCTCAAGTTTTGTTCTAGGAAAATCCCAAACCCCTTTTCCATTATTCTTTTACATCTCATCTTCCTCATTCTCAGATCCACGGAGCTGCTCTCAGCCTCGCCTTCCCCGTCTTCCCCCTCTGTACCAGGTCCATAGATATGTCTTAAATAACCTTCTCCAGAAGTCTTCACCGAGGCTTACATTAGGTCTTTCAGCAAAAGAGTCCCTCTGAAAGAGTTCAATGTAGATGAACTTCCACTTTTCGTGTTGCCCTGTTCTACTTGGCCACTCGCTGAAAAAATCACCACCCCTAAGCTTGACACCGCCTTACTAGATTTTCACAAAATATGTGAACAAGGCCTCTGGCCTTGAGCTGGGGATTCACAGAGATGGCTAGATTTCTAAGATAAAAAAGTTACCAATTGGGCTTCATGGTGACAGCTGGCAGGGAGAAAAAAAGAGACAAAAAAGCTCTCCCTTTCCAAGGTGTCTTTGAAAAGTTAAGTTGCCCAGAACAGAGGAACAAAAACAAAAACAAAAACTGATTTCTGTGAATTTCTACAGACTGTGAACTTCTGAGCCACTTCCCTTACATGTTGGGTACAAATTCTAAAACTACCGAAACTTGGGCTTCAGGGGATTAATTGATTACAACAGAAGCAATGCCCTCTAAATCCGGATGCAACCAAATAAGACTGTTTTCCTGTGTTTGGTGCTATCTTAGGTCCCTTTCCTTGTCCGTCCCTACAACAGTATAATTCTATACACTTTAACATTATTTATGTTTTCATTAAATGGTCAATATATGTGATTAATTATGTAATGATGCAGATGTTTTCCAGAGTTCTCTATCATGACTTAGGTTCATTTAAAGATCAACTAGGGGAGCATACAACCCGGTTCCACTGGGAACCTGTATCCCTCACTTTAGCCATCCTATTAGAAATAATAGTTGCTGAAGGGGTGGGCTAGTCCATGAGACACAACAAAGACACAATTAGAAGCAGAAATATGCCAAAGTTTAAAGACATTAAAAACCGACATCACAGCTTTACAGGAATTTTAACCTCTCTCTTTCTGAAGTTGTTTTACAAAGCAGGCGAGTGTTGGACCTCCTCTTTATGAGAGAAAGGTGCCTTTTTGCTTGCATTGAGGGAAGAATGTTGTTTTTATGCCGACAATACTGGAGTTGTAAAAGAATCTATGAGTAAATTAAGAAAACGACTTGAAGAGCGTCAAAGAGAGACAGAGGCCCCAAAAGGGAGCTTTGAGTCTTGGTTCACATAGTGACCTGATTAACTACGCTTTTATCTGCCATGGCCGGTCCATTAAAAATCCTCATATTATTGCTAACGTTAGGACCCTGTTTGCTCAACCGTGTAGTTTCCTTTCTAAACCAAATCGAACCTGTTATTAATCCTAACCATACACTGTTCTCTCAATCTAATTTTACAGAAGAGCAGGGACAGAATTGGTATTAAAATACAGAATTATAGAGGATCTTCCACCTGCTGAAAACCTCAAAGGTCCACGCAGAAATGATCCCTGGAGAAGATGTAGGCAAGTACGAAGGACCTGAGAGAGCAAAAGTCTTCCATGGCAAACAACCTGCTCAGGATGAAGGGATGTGTCTGAATCAGCCACTCTCTTCTTAATGTAGAGAAGGTGTACCAAAGCAGGCATGTGTTGAGAGCTGCTCCTGCATGCCTATGGTTGACATACCACTCTGATCTGTGAAAGTGTCACAGGAAGTAGGAGCAGCATCCTTCTCATGGTGACCTTGGAAGCAACTGTTAAGACAAAGTTGTTGCCAAGGCAGTGACCTCATTCAGTTCCAAAAGGAAGTGACCACACCTAACTTCCTTGGTGATGGAACTCTCTGAACTTGGAATCCAGGAAGCCAGGCACCCAGAGCCAGTCCCAGTCCCAGTCCCAGTGGTCAAACTTATTTTGATTTACCAAGGACAGACTCAGCCTTTCTTGGGACCTACTGATGTAAGGATGGCCAAATGCAAGGAAAGCTATGAAGAGGGGCCTTTCCTGAGAAAGCAGGCAGTGGCTCACCGCTGGCTCCTGACAACTTCACAGAGTTGGCCAAAAAGACCAGATCTGAGACAGAACAGGCTATTTCCAGGGAACATAGTAAGGCCCACCAGTCAGAGGACACTCCGGATAGTCACAGACCTACTTGGGGAAAGGAGCTGCCTTTGTTGTGTGGGTGTGGGTTTGTGGTTTTGTCTCATGTTCTGAGAATAGGTATGAAAGGCAGTTTGTTTTGTTTGGAGTGAACTGTTTCTTGTAAGTCGTTTGACAAGGCGAGAATTTCTATGTCTGTGTATCCCACTGTGTCCGTGGTTGTAGACATTAGAAAAGAGAATGCATCAATGAATATGTCCTGTCTAGTAGAAAGCTTCACAGCATTCATCCTGCCCTATTTATGAATGGACTGCAGCTTGCCTTATTGATGTGCAACACCTGCTATCTTCCTTAGTTCCTGTTTTATTCCTGAATTCTGGCCACTCTCCAGAATAGGTTCATGGTTTTCTGTTTAAGATATGTACAACCTCGAAGCTCTGTGACATGACCATGTACTGAAGGGAATGGTGAGCATCTCAGAAAACTCAGATATCAGTGTGACCAGGAAAGTCTTAGTGGAGAAACCCTGCTTGGGGCCTTTTGTTTACCTATTCTTCTGTTGCCCTGAATGTCAGGAAGGTCTTTTCCTCAGTCCACCACTTTTTGAAGCCTGAAGAAAACAGTTTTCAAATGGAAATGAATGGGCATTACCTGTGGCTCTTTGCTTAATTGCTTTGGAAAGGATGTGTCTGAATCAGCCTATTTACCCTGTGTGAGGCTGTGACTTAGATTCTCAGCTCCTGATGGATCTAAAGAAAGATCCCATGTTTACATCCAAAAACAAAATGGCCAAAAGAGCAGTCCTTGTGGATGAAGTCTCTCGCCTTCCTCTGTAACTTTCCTGACCTCCATCAAGTCAGATTAGTGATCCTTTGGGTCAAATGAGTTCTTCAAAGCCCTGCAGAGGCTAGCCCATATTTGCTTGGGTTTTCTCAAGACTCCAATTCACATAAAGAATCCAAACCCCACAGTCATTTGGCCTCAAATTGAAGAAGCGGAACAGTATTAACGGGAGGCCTACTTAATCTCTCCTGGTTCACAAGAAGGGTGTCCAGGCCACCCTGAATTTAGGCAAATTAGGTGTAAGAGAGCTTATTTTGGACACGGTCTTGGGGTGTGCCCCTCATGGAAAACTCCAGCCATAGGTTATTGTGAGTGTCTATATGGAAGAAGATGAGCGCCACGTTGGAGTGTTTTGGTTTAAATTGTGGTCATTTGGGTGGCGGTTGGAAGAGATGACTTGGTCCACATGTTCTTGAACTCTGGTGTGATTCCCTTAGAGTCTAAGTTCTGGAACTGACCTCAGAGAAGTATTGCCATAAATAGTGTTGAGATTTTAGGAAGCCAGGCATGAGCGTTGCCCTTGGAAACTGAGTTCTAGGCCCAGGGTGGCTTTCCACAGAGCACTGAGCCTCTCAGCCAGGATACCACAAATTTTATTCTGAAAGACTTGGCACCCATAGTTGAGAGTCAAAACTCATATGGACCTCACATTGTAGACCTAAATGGGCATAACATCATATGATCTTTTGGCCACTCTTTGGGAAGCCTTACCTGTGAGTGTTCTCCAGAGATTTCATTGAAATGAGCTTCCTAACCATTTAATGGTTCCTGAGTGAATTGAAACTCACAGTGCCTCCAACTTCATCCTTGAAAAATGGCTAGATAAATACCATGAAATTTTTGAATTTCCCATCACCAGGTGGCACTGGAAAACCTTTTGATGTCCTGTTGCTGATCATGAATATACCAGACAGTGCCTTGATTGACTGGGTTTCATGTAAATGGTGTAGAACAGAGATGCCAGTAAGTTGGACTCTGTTGAGTAGTAGGTTAGAGCAGTGGTGGGCAGGTATGTGATAAAACATCTGTGGTGGGGCCATATGTATCTTCCATTGGATTCAAATGCCTTGTGACTGACATGGTGCAGCCAGCAGAACCTTCCATGTAAAGGCAAGTTGTTATTTGGAGAGGTTTCAGGACATTGTTCAGAATCAGGGTGCTATGGTCAAGGGGGCAAGATATGTAGGATAGGATCCTAGTTCTTGGATCCTCCTGCAAAACCTGACCAACCATACATGACAGAACTTCCTCTTGCACTGTGACCCAGTTGAACTCTTTGTATTTCGTGAAGCAAATACCAAACACCCAGTGCAGCAGGAGGAAACACCACGAAAATGGAAGATGACCATATGGCTTCACAGTGCACACTGGCACACATTTATTCCCCAGTGGCCACAGTTTACCTAAAAAGAGAATTCAGCACTGCTGCCTCATGTACATTGGGAAATAAGAAACCATGTCCTCCAGGTCTCATAGATCCAGACCAAGCTTTTATGGTCTCCCTAGAAAGGAAGCTAAAGCTCCTGACAACAACATATTTTTCAAGTGCCCAAACTCACAGGCAGTTTCTCTAGAAATCTCTAGGCCAGCAGACCTCCATGTTTGTGGAGTTTTTACCCTGTCCCATACTTTTGGAAACTACTCTACCACTTCAAAGGTTGTGAGCTCCTGAGCATATTGCATTCCACAAATTTATTCACAGATTTTCTAAATCTTCTCCTCTAATTGTGTCTTACTTGGGGTGAAGGAATTGTCAAGGCATTGTTCTGGATGAGAGTGGGAATAATTTTGTGTAGCACATATTTACATACACATTGGATTCATTGTTCAATTTTCCATTCGAAATGCTGAATCTTTGACACTAACCCATACCCTACTAGACTCTGACTACTAATTCTAATATGATGGAGAAAAGTAACCCAAACAGAATAGAAATACTAGCACTTCAGAGGAGGCATGGTGGATAGTTGGTTTGCCTTTTGCATGATATAGGGTAGGAGTTATAAATCTTGTCAATTTTTTGTTGAAATAGTTCTGCATGTGTTTTTAAATTTAACACATATGAGAATTCCTGTCTCCATTTTTCTGTAGCCTTCTCAGCACATGTATTTTTATATGCACATATAGAATCCTACCTGGTATCACACGTATATTCTTGAGAGGTGGCTAACTTGGCAGATACAAAGTGTGAGAAGAGATCACTCCTCATTAATGCTTTTGGAACTGAAAATTCAGACTATGAGTGAGCTTCTTAGTTGAAAAACATTATACATAAATCCATGTTCAGTAAAATTAATATTTTGGATCTGTGGATGATATATATTTCACAATAAATTTTAATTGGCATATATATTGCTACTATTTAATGTCTCTGTGTGTGTTTTGTGTGTGTGTGTGTGTGTGTATATATATATATATATATATATATATATATATATATATATATATATACTCTCTAGATTTTTCAAAATATAAAATATATGTGTCCTATTATACACTCCCTAAATTCATTCTTGTTCATGTATGTGGTTTTATATTAAACTTTTCATAAGATTATTTTAAAAATATTCATCCACCTGAAATACATATTTGTTTTCTAGTACTAAAAAGTTACTTCAATGAATGGTGCAAACAAATCCTTATATTTTTACAGTAGCTGACCCACTTTAACATCAATGCAAGTAGATTCCTATGGAACATGATGTGTATTTTGACGATCATTTTTATTAAACACTGGTACATTACTATTTCTGCAGTTTTTATACATTATAGAATATACATTTCATCCACAAGTTCACAAATTTAAAGAAATTTGTAACATATTCAATCACTTCCTGCTTCAGAACATATGTATTCCTCCTTGTTTTTGAGTGGTCATTTCATGAGATTTCTTTCCAAACACATTATTTTCGATTTCCATAATCAAATTTGAAGCAAAATTCACACACTCTTGGTGATAAACCACAACCGTAATATTACCATTAGATGTATTACTGGTTGGAATGAATGTATGTATATCAATATATGATTCCTGTGTATTTTCAGATATCAATTCAATCCATTATTTAAAGTTGGAACAAGTTATATTATTTATTCGCAGTATGGTCTATTCATGCATTATCTCTATATTCATACATACATGGTACACCTATATGTACCCCCAATACTAATTTATACCCCTTCAAAATGTTGCTCCAAGAAATGGTGCAAGAAATACTCATGTCACCTGATCTACATATACGTTTTATCACAGTAATATTCTGGCCACAAAATGCAAAGTCACACTTACGATTGTACCAAAGCCTAAATGGAATGTGAGTATGGATTATGAAAATAACCCATGTCCAGGTTGCCTAATGCTCTCAAATGTCAATCCTATTGGTGACTACATATTTGTTACTTCCTAAGATTATATATTCAATCTCAAGCCTGTTGAAAATGTCTTTTGCTATCACTCACTTTATACTTTGCCTGATTTCCTAATGTCTCTATTGATATCTGCTTTCCTACATATTTTCCCCAGTTCATCACTGTGACTGACTCTTCACATATGCTGACATTTACATTTTCTGTCTACCTGAAAACCTATTGCTAAAGAACTATTTGTCCAAATGCTATACTCACACTTTTTTATAATCCTACCAACTATCTTCCTAATCCTACCGACTCTCCCTCTTTGAATGGTTGTTCTCCTCAACATTCAATCATCCAAGGTATCAGATTTTATGCCATTGTGTATAGATTTATCTGAGACATCTGTGCAGAACATAATTAAAAGCTAAGTATCCCAATCAAGGACCCAATGCCCTTCTGGGCTTCAAATGTTACCGAGATTTCTGTTTTCATTCATATATTTCACCTATATAATCTTATAAATATTGCAGGTTCCCAATACCATTATTCATCCAGCAGAATGATCCTAACCCAAATCAAACATGTTATTAACTGTAACCAAACACTGTTCCCTCAATCTAACTTTACAGAAGAGCAGGGACAGAGTTGGTCTTACAATACAGGAATGTAGGAGATCTTCAACTTCCGGAGAACTTCAAAGGTCCATGCAGAAATGATCCCTAAAGAAGATGTAGGCAGCTATGATGGACCTGAGAGTGCGAAAGTCATCTTTCATGACAAAAAAAAACAAACAGGTCAGGATGAAGGGGTGTGTCTGAAGCAGTCTCTCTCTTGTTAATGTAGAGAAGATGGACCAAACCAGGCTTGTGTGGAGAGCTGTTCCCGGGTGCCTATGGTTGATATTCCATTCTAACTTGTGAAAGTGTCATAGGAAGTAGGGGCAGGATCCATCTCATGGACCCTTGGAAGCAACTGTTAGGACAAAGTGGTTGCCAAGGCAGTGACCTCATTCAGTTCTAGACGAAGTGACCCATGTCACTTTCTTGTTGATGGAACACTCTGAACTTGGAATCCAGGAAGCCAGGCACCCTGAAGCAGTCCCAGTCTAAGTCCCAGTGGTCTCAAATTTTTGGATTTAAGAAGGATAGAGTAAGTCTTTCTTGGCAACTACTAAATTGAAGATGGACAAATGCCAGGAAAGCTCTGAATAGGGGCTTTACCTGAGAAAACAGGCAGTGGCTCACCGCTGGCTCCTGATAACTTCACAGTTTTGGCCAAGAAGACCAGATCTGACATAGGACAGCCCATTTCGGGGAAACATAGTATGGCCCACCAGTCAGAGGATGCTCCGGATAGTCACAGACCTATTTGGGGAAAGAAGGTGCCTTTGTGGGTGTGTGTGTGTGTGTTTGTGTGTTTGTGATTTTTGTCTCAAGTTTTGAGAAAATGTAGGAAAGTCGGTTTGTTTGGTTTGGAGTGGACTGTTTCTAGTAAGTCCTTTGAGAAGGTGAGTGTTTCTATGTCTGGGTATCCCACTGTATTTGTGGTTGTAGACAATAGAAAAGAGAATGCATCAATAGATGTGTCCTGTCTAGTAGAATTCTTCGCAGAATTCATCCTGTCCAATTTATGAATGGACTGCAGGTTACCTTATGGATGGGCAACACCTATTACCTTCCTACATTCCTGATATCTTCCTGAATCTGGTCACTCTCCCATAGGCTCATGGTTTTGTGTTCAAGATATGTATCTCCTCCACAATCTGGGACATGGCCATGTACTGGATAGCTGAAGAGAATGGTGAATATCTCAGAAAACTCAGATATCAGTGTGACCAGGAAAGTCTCAGTGGAGAAAATCTGCTTTGGTATTTTGCTTACCTATTGTTCTGTTGCCCTGAATGAAAGGAAGGACTTTGCCTAAAGCCACACATTTCCAAAGCCTGAAAAATACAGTTTTCAAATGGAAATAAATGGGCATCACCTGTGGCTCCTGGCTTAATTGCTTTGCAAAGGGATATGTCTGAATCAGCCTCTTAGTGCAGTGTGAGATTATCGCTTAGATTCTCAGCACCTGATGGATCTAAAGAAAGATCCCATGTGTGCATCCAAATCCAAAATGGCCAAAAGAGAAGTCATTGTGATGAAGTCTCTTGCCTTCCTCTGTAAGGTTCCTGATCTCCATCAAGTGATAACAGGGATCTTTGGGTCAACTGAGTTCTTCAAGCCATGCAGAGGCTAGCCCATAGGTGCTTGGGTTTTCTCATGACTGCAAATCACATAAAGAAACTATACCCGACAGTCTGTATGCCTCAAATTGGAAAAGCAGAACAGTATTAATGGCAGACCTCTTTGATCAGTCCTGGTTCACAGGAACGTTGTCCAGGAAACACTGACTTTAGACAAATGAAGGGCAAGGGAACTTATTTTGACTTTGTCTTGGGCTGTGTGCCTCATAAAAACTTCCAGCCAAGGTTATGATGAGTGTCTATATGGAAGAAAATGAGGGCCATGTGGGAGTGTTTTGGTTTTAATTCTGGTCATTGGTGTGGCGGGTGGAAGAGATGACTGGGTCAACTGGGCTTGAACTCTGGTGTGTTTCCACTTAGAGACTGAGATCTGAAACTGATCTCAGAGAAGAATTGCCATGAATTGTGTTGGGATTTTAGGAGGCCACACATGAGAGTCGCCCTTGGAACCTGAGATCTAGGACCAGGGTGGCTTTCCACAAAGAACTGGGAATCTCAGCCTGGATATCACATGATTTTATTCTGAAAGACTTGGCAGCCATAGTTGAGAGTCAAAAGACATAGGACCTCACATTGTAGATCTCAATGGTCCTGGCTTCAAGTGACCTTTTGTCCACTCTTTGGAAAGCCTTGCCTGTGAGAGTTCTCTAGAATTTTCTTTGAAATGAACTTTCTCAACATTTAATGGTTCCTGAATAATTGTGCATCCAAAGTCATCCTTGAAAAATGGCTAGATAAATACCACGAAATTTTTGAATTTTCCATGACCAGGTGGAACTGCAGAAACTTTCGATGTCCTGTTGCTTACCATGAGTGTACCAGACAGTGCCTTGATTGACAGGGTTTCATGAAAATTGTTTAGAACAGAGATGCCAGTATTTTGGAGCCTGCTGAGTAGTGGGCCTAGAGCAGTGGTGGACAGGTGTGTGATAAAACATCATGGTGGGGCCATTTGGATCTGCCATTGGCTTCCAAATGGCTTGTAACTGACAGAGTGCAGACATCAGACCCTTATATGTAAAGGCATCTTGTTATATGGCGTAGTTTCAGGGCAATGTTCAGAATCAGGTTGCTATGGACAAGGGGGCAATCTTTGAGAGATAGAAGCCTGGTTGGTGAATTTTCTTGCAGACCCTGACCCACCACACGTGACAGAAATACCTCAAGCACTGTTTCCCAGTTGAACTCCTTGTATTTTGTGAAGCATGAACCAAACTCCAAGTGCAGCAGCAAGAAACACCACGAAAAGTGGAGGATGACCAAATTGTTTCACAGTCCACACAGGGAGACACAGTTTACCTACAAAGAGAGAATTGAGCACTGCTGCCTCGTGTTCATTGGAAAATAGGAAACGATGTCCTCCAGGTCACATAGATGAAGACCCAGCTTTGAGGGTCTCACTACAAAGGAAGCTTAACTCCTGACAACAACCTATATTTCAGTGCCCAACTTCACTGGCAGTTTCTCAAAAAGTTTTAGGCAAGCAGAGCTTCATGTTTGTGGAGTGTGTACCCTGTCCTTACTTTTGGAAACTCCTATACCACCTCCAAGTTTGTGCACTCCTGAGCATTTTCGATTCCAGAAATGTAATCACAGATTTTGTAACTCTTCTACTCTAATTTTGTCTTCCTTGGGGCGAAGGTAATGACAAGGCATTGTTCTGGATGAGAGTTGGAAGATTAATTTTCCTTTTTTCCATTTGAAATTCTGAATCCCTGACACTAACCCATATTCTACTAGACTCTGACTACTAATCCTAATATGATGGAAGAAAGTAACCCAAACAGTACATAAATACTTGCAGTTCAGAGTTGGACTTGCCTTTTGCATGATAAAGGGTAGGTGTTATAAATCTATTCAATATTTAATTGAAATAGTTCTCAATGTGTTTTAAAGTTAACAAATATGTGAATTACGGTCTCCCATTCTCTGGAGCCTATTCAGCACATGTATTTTTATATGCACAAATAGAATCCTACAAGGTATCACACGTACATCCTTGTAAGATATATGACTTAGCAGATACAAACTGTGAGAAGTGATCACTCCTCCTAAACGCTGTTGGAACTGAAAATTCAACCTATGGGTGAGCTTCCCAGTGGAACAACATTATACATAAACCCATGTTCACTAAAATGAATGTTTTTGCATCTTTATGATATATATTTCATGATGAATTTTGATTGGCATATATATTGCTACTTTTTAATGTCTGTGTTTGTGTGTGTGTGCGTGTGTGTGTGTATATATATATATATATATATATATATATATATATATATATATATACTCTCCATATTTTTAAAAATATGAAATATATGTGTCTTATATACACTCCCTAAATTCATTCATGTTCATGTATGTGGATTAATAATCAACTTTTCACAAGATTATTCTTAGAAATATTCATCCACCCGAAATACATATTTGTTTCCTAGTACTGAAAACTAACTTCAGTAAAAGGTGCATACAAATCCTAATATGTGTACATTAACTGACCCAGTTTAACATTAATGCATGTAGGTTCCTATGGGACATGATGTGTATTTTGACGTTAATTTTTATTCCACACTGGTACATTACTATTTCATCAGTTTATGCACATCATAGTATATATATTTTATTCACTAGTTAGCAAATTTATAGGCATTTGTTTCACTTTCAATCACTTCCTGCTCCAGAACACATGTATTCCTCTATGTCTCTTGACTGGTCTATTCATGAGACTTTTTTCCAAATATATTATTTTCTATTTCCATAATCAATTTTGAACCAAAACTCACACACCCTTCATGATAAACCGTAACCCTAAGATGATCGTTAGATATATAACTGGTTGGAATGAATGATTGCATATCAATATAAAATTTCTTATAAATTTTCAGATATTTATTCAATTCATTATTTAAAGTGGATCCAGTTATATTATTTATTCACAGTATGGTCTATTCATGCATTATGTCTATATTCATAGAAACAGGGTACACCTATTTGTACCCCCATACTAATTTGTAAGTCTTCAAAATATTGCTCCCAGAATTGGTGGAAGAAATACGATTGTCACCTGATCTACATACACATTTTATTACAGAAATATTCTGGACACAAAAAGCATAGGTCACACTTACAATTGTACCAAAGCGTAAATGGAAAGTGAGCATGGATTACTAAAAACATCCATGTCCAGGTTGCCTAATGCTCTCAAATATCAATTCTATTTTTGACTACATATTTGTTTCTTCCTAAGATTATATATTCAACTTCAAACCTGTTGAAAATGTCTAACCCTATCACACAATTTATACTTTGCTTGATTTCCTAATGTCTCTATTGATATCTGATTTCCTATATTTTTCCCCAGTTCATCATTGTGACTGACTCTTCACATGTGCTTACATTTACATACACTCTCTACACTAAATTCTATTGCTAAAGAACTTTTGGTCCAAATCCTATACTCACTCTTTTTTCTAAACCTACCAACTACCTTCCTAATCCTGCCGACTATCGGTTTTTGACTGGATGTTCTCTTCAACATTCAATATCCAAGGTACAAGGTACGATGCCAGTGTATATTGATTTATCTGAGACATCTGTGCTGCACATTACTCAAAGCTAAGTATCCCACTCAAGTCCCCAATGCCCTTCTGGGCTTCAAATCTTACCTAGATTTCTGCTTTCATACTTATGTTTCACATATATACTCTTGTAAACATCGCATTTTGCCAATACCATTATTCATCCCGCAGAATTATTTGTAACCCAAATTGAACAAGTTATTAACCCTAACCATACACTGTTCCCTCAGTATAACTTACTTAAGAGCAGGGACAGTGTGGGTCTTACAATATAGGAATGTAGATGATCTTCCACCTGCTGAGAACATCAAAGATCCATGGAGAAATGATCCTTGCAGAAGATATAGGCAGCTATGTAGGACCTGAGAGAGCAATAGTCATCTTCCATGGCAAACAACCTGGTCAGGATTAATTGATGGTCTGAATCAGCCTCTCTCTTCTTAATAAAGAGAAGATGGACTGAACCAGGCCTCTGTGGAGAGCTGTTCCCTGGTGCCTATGGTTGATATACCATTCTAACTTCTGAATGTGTCACAGGATGTTGGGGCAGCCTCCATCTCATGGGAACCCTGGAAGCAACTGTTAGCACAAAGTGGTTACCAAGGCAGTGAGCATATTCTGTTCCTGAAAGAAGTGACCTCACTTCACTTCCTTGGTGATGGAATTCTCTGAACCTGGGATCCAGGAAGGAAGGCACACAGAGCCAGTCCCACTCCCAGTTCCAGTGGGCTAACTTGTTTGCTTTTCCCAAAGACATAGTCAGTCTTTCTTGGTACCCACTGATGTGAGGATGGCCAAATGCCAGCAGAGCTCTGAAGAGGGGCCTTTCCTGAGTAAGCAGGTAGTGGCTCACCGTTGGCTCCTGACAACTTCACAGAGTTGGCCAAGGAGACCAGATCTGAAACAGGACAGGCCCTTTTGGGGGAACATAATATGGCCCACCAGTCAGAAGACATTCCGGATAGTCACAGACCTATTTGGGGGAAGGAAGTGCCTTTGCCGTTGTAGGTGTGAGTTTGTGGTTTTTTCTCATGTTCTGAGAATAGGTAGGAAAGGTGGTTTGTTTGGTTTGGAGTGGACTGTTTCTAGTAAGTCGTTTGACATGGTGAGTGTTTCTAAGTCTGTGTATCCCACTGTATCCGTGGTTATAGACATTAGAAAAGAGAATGCATCAATGGATGTGTTGTCTCTAGTTGAAAGCTTCCCCGCATTCATACTGCCCAATTAATGAATGGACTGCAGCTTGCCTTATGGATGGGCAACATCTATTATCTTCTAAAGTTCCTGTTTTCTTCGTGAATTCTGGCCACTCTCCAGAATAGACTCATGGTTTTGTTTCCCAAATATGTAACACCACAAGGTTCTGTGACATGGCCATGTACTGGATAGCTGAAGGGAATGGGAGCATCTAAGAAAACTCAGATTTCAGTGTGACCAGTAAAGTCTCAGTGGAGAAACCCTTCTTTGGGCCATTTGCTTACTTCTATTTCTATTACCCTGAATGTCAGGAAGGTCTTTGCCTCAGGCCACCCCTTTGTGTAGCCTGAAGAAAACTGTTTTCATATGGAAATGTATGGACATCACCAGTGGCTCTTTGCTTAATTGATTTGGATTGGGATGTGTCTGAATCAGCCTCTTGTCCTTGTATGAGGTTGTGGCTTAGATTCTCAGCACCTGATGAATCTAAAGAAAGATCCCATGTGTTTCCAAAACTAAAATGGGCAAAAGAGCAGTCATTGTGGGTGAATATTTTTGCCCTCTTGTTTTAGGTTCCTGACCTCCATCAAGTGAGAATAGGGATCCTTTGGGTCAAATGAGTTCTTGAAATCCCTGCAGAGGCTAGCCCATATTTGCTTGGGTTTTCTCATGACTCCAAATCACATAAAGAATCTATACCCTACAGCCAGTAGGCCTCAAATTGGAGAAGTGGAACACTTTAACAGCAGGAATATTTGATCATTCCTGGTTCACAGGAAGAGTGTCCAGGCCATCATGATTTTAGGCAAATGAGGGGCAAGTGAGCTTATTCGGACACTACCTTGGGCTCATAGAAACCTCCAGCTAGAGGTTATGATGAGTGTCTACATGGAAGAAGATGATGGCCCTGTGGTAGTGTTTTGATTTTAATTGTGGTCATTTTTTGGCGGATGGAAGGGATGATGGGGCCACCTGGGCTTGAACTCTGGTGTGATTCCCCTTAGAGACTGAGTTCTGAAACTGACCTCAGAGAAGTATTGCCATGAATTGTGTTGGGATTTTAGGAGGCCACGCATGAGACTCACTCTTGGAAACTGAGATCTAGGCCCAGGGTGGTTTCCACAGAGGCCTGAGAATCTCAGCCAGGATATCACATGATTTTATTCTGAAAGACTTAGCAGCCATATTTGAGAGTCAAAACACACATGGACCTCACATTGTAGATGTCAATTGGCCTGGCTTTAGGAGACCTTTTGGCAACTGTTTGAGAAGCATTGACTGTGAGAGTTCTCCAGAGCTTTCATTGAAATGAACTTTCTCAACTCTTAATGGTTCCTGAATGAATTGAAACCCACAGTGCCTCTAACTTCACCCTTGAAAAATTGCTAGATAAATACCATGAAATTTTTGAAATTCCCATGACCAGGTGGCACTGCAGAAACTTTTGATGTCCTGTTGCTGATCATGTGTATACCAGACAGTGCCTTGTTTTTGACTGGGTTTCATTAAAATGGTGTAGAACAAGAGAAGCCAGTAATTTGGAGCCTGCTGAGTAGGGGGGCTAGAGCAGTGGTGGGCAGGTGTGTGATAAAACATCATGTTGGGGCCATGTGAATCTGCCATTGGCTTCCAAATTTTTTGTGACTGATATAGTGCAGACATCAGACCCTTATATGTAAAGGCATCTTGTTAAATGGAGAGTTTTCAGGGCAATATTCAGAATCAGGTTGCTATGGTTATTGGTGCAAGCTATGTGGGATAGAAGCCTGGTTGGTGCATTCTCCTGCAGACCCTGACCCACCACACGTGACAGAACTCCCTCCAGCACTGTATCCCAGATGAACTTTTTGTGTGTTGTGAAGCAAATACCAAATTCCCAGTGCAGAAGCAAGAAATACCACGAAAAGTGGAGGATGACCAAATGTCTTCACAGTCCCCACCGGGAGACACTTAGCTTCCAATGGACACAGTTTAGCTACAAAGAGAGAATTGAGCACTGCTGCCTCATGTTCATTGGAATATAAGAAACCATGTCTTTCGGTCACATAGATGCAGACCCAGCTTTGATGGTCTCACTACAAAGTAAGCTAAAGCTCATGACAACAACATATATTTCAAGTGCCCAACCTCAGAAGCCGTTTCCCAAGAATTCTTAGGCCAGCAGAGTTCCTTGTTTGTGGAGTGTTTACCCTGTCCTTTACTTTTGGAAACTCCTCTACCACCTCCAAGGTTGTGAACTCCCGAGCATATTCCATTCCATATTTGTATTCATAGATTTTCACACTTTTCTACTCTAATTGTGTTTTACTTGGGGCGTAGGTAATGTCAAGGCATTGTTCTGGATGTGAGTGGGAAGATTTTTGTGTAGCACATATTTACATACACATTGGATTCATTTTTCAATTTCCATTTGAAATACTGAATCCCTGACACTATGACCCATACCCTACTAGTCTCTAATAATCCTAATATGATGGTGAAAAATAAGCCAAAAAGAGAAGAAACACAAGCAGTTCAAAGGACGCATGGTGTATAGTTGGAATTGCCTTTTGCATTATATAATGTAGGAGTTATAAGTCTAGTCAATTTTTTGTTGAAATAGTTCTACATGTGTTTTTAAAATTAGCAAATATGTGAATCCCTATCTCCCTTTCTCTGTAGCCTATTCAGCACATGTATGTTTATATGCACATATAGAATTCTACCTGATATCACTCGTATACACTTGTGAGGTGGCTGAATTGGTAGATGCAAATTGAGAGAAGAGATCACTCCTCCTAAACGCTGTTGGAACTGAAAATTCAACCTATGGGTGAGCTTCCTAGTTGAAAAACATTATACATGAATCCATGTTCAGTAAAATGAATATTTTTCGATCTGTGGATTATATACATTTCATGATGAATTTCTATTGGCATATATATTGCTACTTTTTTTTTCTTTTATTGGTTGCTCAAAACATTACAAAGCTCTTGACATATCATATTTCATACATTAGATTCAAGTGGGTTATGAACTCCCATTTTTACTCCAAATACAGATTGCAGAATCACATTAGTTACACATCCATATTTTTACATAATGCCCTATTAGTTACTGTTGTATTCTGCTACCTTTCCTATACTCTACTATCCCCACTCCCCTATCTTCCCATCTTCTCTCTCTACCATACCTACTCTAAATCATTTCTCTCCTTGTTTATTTTCCCACAACCTCTTATATGTAATTTTGTGTAACAATAAGTGTCTCTCTCCATTACCATGAAATTTCCCTCTTCTCTCCCTTTCCCTCCCACCTCATGTTTCTGCTTAATGTTAATCTTTTCTTCATGCTCTTCCTCCCTGTTCTGTTCTTAGGTGCTCTCATTATATCAAACAAGACATTTGGCATTTGTTTTTTAGGGATTGGCTAGCTTCACTAACCATAATGTGCTCAGTGCCATGCATTTCCCTGCAAATTCCAAGATTTGGTCATTTTTTAGTGCTGCGTAATTCTCCATAGTATATAAAAGTCACATTTTTTTATCCATTCATCTATTGAAGGGCATCTGGGTTGGTTCCACAGTGTAGCAATTGTGAATTGTGCTGCTATGAAAATCGATGTGGCAGTATCCCTATAGTACGCTCTTTTAAGGTCTTCAGGGAATAGTCCGAGAAGGGCAATAGCTGGATCAAATGGTGCTTCCATTCCCAGATTTCCCAGGAATCTCCATACTGCTTTCCAAATTGGCCGCACCAGTTTTCAGTCCCACCAGCAATGTACAAGAGTACCCTTTTCCCCACATCCTCGCCAGCACTTGTTGTTGTTTGACTTCATTATGGCTGCCAATCTCACTGGATTGAGATGGTATTTTAGGGTGGTTTTTATTTGCATTTCTCTTACTGCTAGAAATGGAGAGCATTTTTTCATGTACTTGTTAATTGATTCTATGTCCTCCTCTGAGAAGTTTCTGTTCAGGTCCTTGGCCCATTGGGTTATTGGTTATCTTATTGTCTAATTTTCTGAGTTCTTTGTATACTTTGTATACTCTGGATATTAGGGCTCCATGTGAAGGGTGAGGACTAAAAATTTGTTCCCATGATGTAGGCTCCATATTTACCTCTCTTATTGTTTCTCTCTTTAAGAAAAAAAAATCAGTTTAAGTAAGTCCCATTTGTTGATTCTTATTATTAACTCTTATTCTATGGGTGTCCTATTAAGGAATTTGGAGCCTGACCACACAATATGTAGATAGGAGCCAACTTTTTATTCTATCAGACGCAGAGACTCTGATTTGAATCTAGCTCCTTGATCCACATTGAGTTAACTTTTGTGCATGGCGAGAGGAGGGGATTCAGTTTCATTTTGTTGCATATGGATTTCCAGTTTACCCAACTCTATTTGATGAAGATGCTATCCTTCCTCCATTGCAGGCCATTAGCTCCTTTATCAAATATAAGACAGTTGTAGATTTTTGGATTAGTCTCTGTGTCCTCCATTCTGTACCATTGGTCCACCGCCTGTTTTGGTACCAGTACCATGCTGTTTTTGCTATGAATGCTCTCTAATATAGTTTGAAATCTGGTATCACTATACTGCCTGATTCACACTTCCTGCTTAGAATTGCTTTTGCTATTCTGGGTCTTTTATTTTTCCATTTGAATTTCATGATTGCTTTATCTATTTCTACAAAAAAAAATCCTTTGGGATTTTGATTGGCATTGTATTAAACCTATAGAGAACTTTTGGTAATATAGCAATTTTGATGATGTTAGTTCTGCCTATCCATGAACAGGGTATATTTTTCCATCTTCTAAGATCTTATTCTATTTCTCTTTTTAGGGTTCTGTAGTTTGCATTATATAAATCTTTCACCTCTTTTGTTAGGTTGATTCCCAAGTATTTAATTATTTTGAAGAAATTGGGAATGCAGTGTTTTGACTCATTTTTGTTTCAGAAGTTTTGTCGCTGATATACAGAAATGCCTTTGATTTATGCATGTTGATTTTATATCCTGCCACATTGCTGCATTCATTTATTAGTTCTAGTAGTTTTTTCTGTAGACCCTTTTGGGTCTTCTATGTATAGAATCATGTCATCTACAAATAGTGATAATTTAAGTTCTTCTTTTCCTATTTTTATGCTTTTAATGTCTTTCATCTCTCTAATTGCTCTGGCCAGTTTTTCGAGAACTATATTGAATAGAAGTGGTGATAGAGGATATCTCTGCCTTGTTCCAGATTTTAAAGTGAATGCCTTCAATTTTTCTCCATTCAGAATGATGCTAGCCTGAGGCTTAACATAGTTATCTTTTACAATGTCCAGGTAAGTTCCTGTTATCCCTAGTTTTTAAAATGTTTTGAACATAAAGGAATGCTCTACTTTGTTGAATGGTTTTTCTGCATCTATCAAGATGATCATATGGTTCTTATCTTTAAGTCTATTGATGTTGTGAATAACATTTATTGATTTCCATATATTGAAGCCTCCTTGCATCCCAGGGATGAATTCAAGTTGATCATGGTGCACAATTTTTTTGATGTGCCTTTGTATCCAATTCGCCAGAATTTTAATGAGGATTTTTGCATCTAGGTTCATCAGAGATATTGGTCTGTAGTTTTCTTTCTTTGAGGTGTCTTTGTCTGGTTTCAGAATCTGGGTGATGTTGGCCTCATAGAATGAATTTGGCAGAGCTTCCAGTTTTTCTATTTCCTGAATAACTTGAAAAGTATTGGTATTAATTCTTCTTTAAAGGTTTTGTAAAACTCTGCTGTATACCCATCCGTTCCTGGGCTTTTCTTGGTTGGTAGTCTTTTGATTGCTTCTTCTACTTCATCCATTGATATTGGTCAGTTTAAATTGTGTGTTTCCTCCTGACTCAGTCTGGTCAAATCATATGACTTAAGAAATTTATCGATGTCTTCACTATTTTCTATTTTATTGGAATACAGTTTTTCAAAATAATTTCTAATTTTCTTCTGTATTTATGTAGCATCTGTTGTGATATTGCCTTTTTCATCCCGTATGTTAGTAATTTGAGTTCTCTCTCTTCTTCTCTTCGTTAGCATGGCTAAGGGTCTGTCGATCTTATTTATCTTTTTGAAGAAGCACCTTTTAGTTTTGTTAATTTTTTCAATAGTTTCTTTTGTTTCAATTTCGCTATGATTTTAATTATTTCTTTCCTTCTGCTACATTTTCTGTTGTTTTGCTCTTCTTCTTCTAGGGCTTTGAGATGAAGTGTGAGCTCATTTGTTTGTTTGTTTGTTTTTCTATTTTGAGGAATGACCTCCAGGCGATGAATTTACCTCTTAAAACTTCTTTTCATTGTGTCCTATAGAATCTGATATGTTGTGTCTGTATTTTCATTTATCTCTAAGAATTTTTTGATTTCCTCCTTTATGTCTTCTGTAACCCATTGATCATTCAGTAACATATTCTTCATTTTGCATGTGATGTATGATTTTTTCTTCCTTCTTTATCATTGGTTTCCAGGTTCATTCCATTATGATCACAAAAAATTCATGGTATTATCTCCACCCCTTCATATTTACTGAGGGTTGCCCTATGGCATAACATATGGTCTATTTTTGAGAAGGATCCATGTGCTGGTGAGAAAAAAGTATATCCACTTGATGATGGTTGATATATTCTATATATGTCAGTTAAGTATAGGGTATTGATTGTGATATTGAGTTCTATAGTTTCTTTATTCAACTTTTGTTTGGAGGATCTGTCCAATGGTGAGAGAGGTGAGTTGAAGTCACCCATAATTATTGTATTGTGGTCTATTTGATTCTTGAACTTGAGGATAAATTGTTTTATGAACGTCGCAGCACCATTATTTGCTGCGTGAATATTGATAATTGTTATGTCTTGTCGGTGAATGGTTTCTTTTAACAGTATATAAAGTCCTTCCTTATCCCTTTGATTAAATTAGTCTTGAGGTCGATTTTATTCGATAGGAGGATGGCCACCCCTGCTTGCTTTCGAGGACCGTGTGCATGGTATAAATTTTCCCAATCTTTCACCTTCAGCCTGTGTATGTCTTTTCCATTCAGATGTTTCCCTTGGAGGCAACATATTTTTGGATTTTTTTTTTATTTCAAGTTACAAGCCAATGTCACTTTATTCGAGAGTTTAAGCCATTATCAT